>NW_013952554.1:345511-367702 GCF_001266775.1 Austrofundulus limnaeus
CATCCATCCATCCATCCATCCATCCATCCATCCATCCATCCATCCATCCATCCATCCATCCATCCATCCATCCATCCATCCATCCATCCATCCATGTTTCTTTGAATGCTCGTCTCCACAGTCAGTGTGTTTTCTGGTTCTTCATATCCAAGCCTGTTTCTGTAAGAACTTTTTGCTGCCACTCCAGCGTCTTGTTCTGTTTTAATAAAGCCTTATTTTTGCCACATCACTAGACTATCAGTCATTCAGTTCTGCACCTGGGGTTCAACCTTTCAGCACGTTTCAATATTATACTCTATGTCTCCTTTAAGCAGTCTGAGAGAAAAGAACAGATTGGTAGGACTAAACATATCATTGTTCTGCATTATGTACAAATACACTGTATTTAATACCCTTACTGTTTCTGCCATCACCCAACAATAACACTTTTTTAAAGCATGTGCTACACTTCAAGGCACCTTCTTTTTTATGTCATCCACACCTTATTGCCTATAGTTTTGTAATAAGSTAAAGTCAGACTTCATCCTCATTAAGACTCTGTTCTGGAGAAGTGTGAATATGTATGGTTTAATAAGAGCACTGAATGAATAAAGTTGGTCTTAGTTCTTGCAGTGCAGAGGAGGTAATGGTGCTCAGGGTAACTGGGTAACTTTATAGACTGTATGAAGGTGTTTGTGCAGTAAAACTGTGCAAGATGACTATTTCTATCTTATTTGCTTAATATATGACCTGACCCAGTTTTTTAGTTTTAATCTTCTCCTCTCCTCTCCTCTCCTCTCCTCTCCTCTCCTCTCCTCTCCTCGCCTCTTGATTCCTACTGACCTCCAGTCTAGGTTTGTTAGATGTAGTCCAGGTCACAGCAGACACACAAACAATGGAAATATCAAAGCCAGCCCAAGGCCTTTACATTTGCTTTTCTGCTCCAGGTAATCACAGTGTGCAGATCAGTGCAGTGCACAGCTGAGGCCTTGTCCTCTTTTTGTTCCTCTGTGCAATTTTACTACTTTCAATTTTGCCATCGTGAGCAAATTTCAGGGTTTATTAACTCTTAATAAAGAGACGCTAAAATCCTAAACAGCTAATGAGGTTTTAGTAATTGAAAATGTGTCATAAGACTGATCATTTGTGCCTAAAGGAGAAGGTGGGAGCTTTAAAGTAAAGAACGTTGTGTGTTCATTAGACATGATCCTGGATGCATCTGGAAACAAAATATTTGTCAGCAAAACGGGCCAATTGTGTGAGACTGTGGCAGGCTGTGCAGCGTGAGGTTCTGAAGTGTATCAAGAGGCACAGCTGAGTGAGTCGAATAGTCTGTGGTCTATTGATAACTCGCGCCTGTTTTAAAATCCTGGCACAACAATGCAACTCGAGCCTTGTGCGCTTCACTGAACAACAATACTTTACCTCACTGGCAGCTTCGGTGAAATGATGACAAAAAAACAACAAGGGATCAGTTTTTTTTCCCTTTCCATCTGTCAATCCTGGTACTTTTTGATAAGGAAATTTATAAAGTTTATCCAGCAGTATCTTCTGGAATTTTACAAAGACAAAATCTTGAGTTTTAGTCCTATTAAACAGAACAAAACACACTATAAAACAAGCATAAAAGAAATCCACCTGTCTTATTTTTGTGTCTTTTCCTTTTCGCTCCCTGTTCCCACACATCCACCCTCACGCAGCACATTTCTCTCCCCTCGTTCCTCTCGATGTCTGTCTCAGAGTGCGTCTGAGCGCTGGTTGGCTGGGTTAGTAGCTGGGAGGTATGGTGGAGTGTAAGCGGTGTTGATGTGGATGGCCCCTGATCACAGGCCAGGGCCTGGCTGTTAAAAAGCAGCCTCTTTTGTGCGTCAGAGCCAGCATTGCCAGTCCTATTCCACCCCTGTCGCTGTGGGTGGGGAGGCATTTACCCACCGCATGCATTCACTCGACTGGCATGGCTTGATGCAGGGCTAAATGGCATTGTTACAGCGCGCCTCTGAGAAGTGTTGACAGGTCCATATGCTAATTTTAATGAATGCACGAGAAATGTGGGTTTTATTCACCTCAACTCAGCTGCAGAGCCCTATCTGCACCTAGACTAGCAAAGATAATTGCGGCAAACTCAAATGAGCTCATTAGAAAATGTATTGAATTTACACATTATTTCCAGTAGTTAAGCTGAGTTATTTTCCCTCAGGACTCAATTACATACTCATTTGTGACTCAGGTAAATGGCTGTCTATGTGTGACTTTTTCAACTGCAAAACTGTAGTCACTGAATAATTTGTAAGAAAGCTGTTTTACACGCACATCTATTGACATTCATTTGTGAGGATTTTAAATGGGGGAGGTGGTGTGCACTGCAGAGGAGATAACTACCCCCTTTTGTTTCTCCGTTCACTTCATTTGATTAACTCCTAACATTTCATTTACTCGCGGATTATACGAATGCGTGCTCATTTGTCTCCCTGTAATGTTTTTGTTCAAAACAACCGTGTTGTCTCTCTGACATGTGTATGTTTTTGCCAGTGAGTGTCTCGCTGAGCTTTAGCAAAAGTACAAGTGGAAGTTCTTTTCCACAGTGGAAAAATGGACATAACGGTCAAAGCAAACAAGACCTGGTGAGTCAGCGTTCAGTATTGGGTATTATATTGTCCTACAATGACCTAAAATGAACACGAACCATTCATGGGGTGACTCACTCCTCAAACCAGATCCTCCCTGAGCCACAATGAGAAGACTGTCAGAGGAGTGGACATGGCGTGGAAACTATGTGACAAAGAAGAGAGCCCAAAATTCAAGTGACTTGTCGAACAGTTGTTTGTTCTGTGTGGAAAGAGGCTGAATTGCTATAAAAAACAACAAAAATTTTGGGATGGGTAAGCAGAAGAGTTTCCGCAGGGCTTTGTACGGTTACTGGACTGCATGAACTTAAGTGACTCTGGCTTTTGGCAGAGTTCCCAGGAGCACATTGAAGACAGTTTCAGACAGTTGTAGTGGACTTCAGTGATCGAAGTGTGCCACTGATGTCCAGCATGCATGAGGTAATGTTCCATACTTCAGCTGTGATCTCATGATGACAGGACGAGTGGTACTCTGCAGGGAAACAATTGGACCGTCCTCGCAGAGTATATTCTGTACTTAGCTGGATAAAGGAGGACTCGTCATAAAGGTCATTCTTTAGATTCACAGTCGGTGTGTTCAAAGCACGTTGCTCCCTCCTAACTCTGCTGAGCCAGCMAGTTGTCATGTATGTAAAATTGAGTTATGTGTCGCTCTGTGCACCTCTGTGTTTTGATTTTATGATATCCCAGCGAGTGCTGGCAGTCTTCGCCCTCGGAGCGCCTGTGAGGGGAAATGGGCTGGGGCCCAGTGCTGCCGCGGCCCCGCAAGCCTTGGTCCAAACACATCCTCTGCACTCAGCTGTAAATATCACCAACAGCTGGTGGCACACTAGCTAGCCGTGCTTAAACAAATTCCTGGCGCGCATGTGGAGAAGCAAGGGGCCTGTTTTGCTTCCTCGTCAACAAAGTGGCCATAACCACAATCTGATACAAATCTGTGTATGGAATTAAGAAAATACATGTCTGGTCCAAGACGTCGGTTTTGCTAAGTCAAAATCCATGGCCACATAGCTACTAAATCACGTCCAAATAATCTCCTTTTGAAGATAAATTTGAGCAAAAAAGCAAAAGAAGGTCAAACTTTTTGGAAACCTGTTTGATCTGGCCCCATCTTTCTCTTCACATACACATGGCTCTGTTTAGCGAGATAGGATTCATCAAAGTCACCTTTTGAGCTCAGCCGCCCATCTAGTGCTCATGGTATCACACGTAATGACATTCAGTGTGGCCCAGATCACATTTATGATAGCATATTTGATACAGCTGTACTCTAGCGCAGAATAACACAGCCTAAAAGAATACACCCCCCCCTCTTTTTTTCAGTTTAAACACAATCTATTTTCCAGTGTAAATCACTTGTCAGTCAATTGCAAATGTAACTGCTGTGATCTGAAAGAGTGAGGTGGAGAGACAGAAAGAGGGAGAGTAAAGATTATCTTTTGGGCCATTTCACTGGCACCGTTGCGTGACAGAGACTGACAGCTCTTTCAGATGACTGACAGGTGTCCTTTGAAATGCCGGTGAAGCAGCTTCTGTTCAGACTGTTGAAATGCATATTTGGAGCTCTTATCATAAAGGCATGGATGGCCCAGATAGGTGCCGTTAACATTGCAAATGGCTCCAGAATTATTCATTGTCAGTGCTGCGGGAAAGAATGAGGAAAGGGGGTGTGGAGGTGTGCGTTTGTGAGAAGGGGGGCAGGTGGTGGTGGGAGGGTGAAGTTTGATTATTCTGCTCACACAATGGCAGGGTGCTTATTGATTCCTCTCCACCTTGGCAGCAGCATGTGCCGACTTCAGGCGCTAGCGGCGGGTGACACAGGTCTGGCCAAGTGTTAGAGCAAGATCATACGTCCGGGCCCCATTTTAATTTCTAATGCATTAATCTTTTCCTCACAGATCCTCTATGAATATTCCAGGGCTCCTTGTTTGTCAGGAAGGCTGTCTCGCTTTCATCTATTCAGGTGGTTTCATTCACTGTGAAAGCCAGCTAAATGGACCCGATCAGTCAATGACAACCCGGATACAATGGAGCCCCATAACACGTCCCTTTTCTCCTTTCAGGCTTCTGATAGACAACCCTGACACCTGCTCCCCGGGGACCCCCTCCGCCAAGTCACTGCACTGTTCCTTGAGAGACTTCCCTTACTTTATCAGCCCAGAAAGGATTGTCACAGGTGACTATATCTGCTGAGGTATGGAACTGCTCCCTCTGACCTGCCCTGGTGCCGGGCGGGTCGAGGCACCACGCAACACATCAGAGGAGGATTAAGGTGGCTTAAACGCTGTCATACAAGCAGATTTGGTGCTTCACACTTTCTAGAAATGTTACGCCTTTGTTCTCATCCATTAATTAGCATTGTCTTAAGTTCATTAGACCATCGCTTGTGTTGTTACTAATGAGGTTTAGACCACCTACACATGCCATGGCTTTGTAGTGCCTGACCTGACAAGGGTTCCTGTCCTTAGTATAATGACTTAGACACAGAGAGGGAGGGTGAAACTCACACTGATTAATGCCTAAAACTGTAAATAGAAAAAAATAATCTCCTATTTTTAAAAATAAAACCTAATATTATGTTTATAATCTTTTGATTCAGGCCTGAGTTGGATCCATTTTTTTCCCATTGCTCCAGGAGTTTAAAAGTTTCTGTACTTTTCTGCATGATGTTTCAGGGCGGTGCACTTGTGTTAAATCCAAATGAGCCTATCAGTCAAAGCTCCCTTTTCCATGGCTAAATGAGACTCCCAGGAACCCGTGTTCTAGAGCGGCGCTGCACGGCGCCATAACTCAACACCAAGCACACCCCAACAGTGGAAACTTAAAAGCTCATTGGCACATATGGATATTAGAAGTGTCAAGCTCAGTGATGTAGCTTAGGTGCCATTCATAATTATGATATCTGATTTAGGCTCAAAACGGACGCTCTAAAGGGAAAACGAGAAGAGAGCACCGATATTTTAATGGAGAGGAGACAGCCTTTTCCCTCAAGGAACATCTTCACTGACAGTGGCTGCTGGAAAATTGGGATTTATACTTCCTGTTTTCTATTAATATGGAGATGAATACAGGTGTTCCTGTGTCGTAAAATTAGTTTAGCTCTTGCATATTGCAATTATACGTGTTGAGAAGGAGAAAGGGAAAAAAAAAAGCAAAGCCCATGCATGTTCAGAGGCAAGAGAAAAGGTGAGGGAGATACCCAGATTTAAAAATGAACATAATAACACATAATTCTATCTTTCCCAGCGCCTTCGGCCTAGTTTGGCTGTTTTTGTCTGTCCTGGTGGTGGCTTAGCAGATGCAAACACTCTTTCTTGAGTTTGTCTCAGAGTAAATAAATAAATAAATAAATAAATAAATAAATAAATAAATAAATAAATAAAATTCAAACGTTTCTCCCCAAGTGTGAAGACTTGGAATGAGCATTAAAGCTCAAGAGAGGCATCTGAATATCCCTGCTGTCTGTGTGGATTGGTGAAGGACACTGGTGAATTTCCCAGCACTGTGAGGTGGGGCTGTACCATTTAAAATCCTGTTAATTATGCCTGAAACACTCAGGTCAAAAAAAAGGGGCAGAAATGGGAGCTATGCATTGCAGTGACCAAACAAATCCTGAGCAACACTCTTTGTACATATTAATAAAAACTGTAAAAAGAGAATATCTTAAATCCAAAAGCTTCTATTGACAACAGTCCCTTTTGTTGTGATACCACACTCTGAAGTTGTAACCAAGCAGAGATGCGTGAAGGACAAGGAAATTAGACCTCATGCCAAAACTGTTATTTAGCTGCAGAATAAAGAAAATTAGCAATAACAAAACCTAAAGGGATTACTGCAATGCAAATAAGTAAAACATTAGTTGCCTAAAATATATTTTAAAAAAATCAGCTTCTGCCCCCACAGTCATTCCAAAAGTGACTCTTCTCCTGCTCTGCGACTTAATCAGTATCAATGTAGTTTCAGTTTGAGTGCATTAGGAAGCAAAAGCAAAATGGATATTTCATAACAAGACATGAAAGCAACGGCATTCACCTGGCATTGGGCTAACTTTCTCCCCACAGCCAATCGAGTGGCTGTGGCATTGAGGCAAGACATTAATTCACTATGTCAACCTGTCCCCCTGGAATATTTATGATGCTAAATACATTTAATTAGGCACTAGGAGCTCTGATGGGAGAGAGAATGCACTGACAGTGGAGGGAGAGAGAGAGAGAGAGAGGGAGGGAGGAAAAAAAAGGATTTGGTTACCTCTAATGCTGATAGGCTGTTCATGCTGCACACTCATTCTCAGTGACAGAAAACCCAAACACACTGTAGAGAGAATACGAATTGCTCCAAATCATTCATGGCATGTCATTATATTGTTATCACAGCACCTTAAAGAGTACAGATGTTTACTGAGAAGGCATGCATGAGCAGGGATTATTAATTYGCTTATGCTGAGACTGCGGGAAAGATGCTAAAATACCAAATTAGACAGACTGCGACCAAGTGATTTATTCCACAAATAAAACCAAGAAAATGAATCTAGAGTTTGTATTACCCCCTAAAAAAAATGGGAGAAAGTCACAAAAAAAAAAAAAGGAAAAAAAAAAAAAAAAAAAAAAAAAAAAGACAGGCTCTGATGCATTGGCTGACAGCCTGGAGTAAAGTGAGACATCATGTCTGTGTGTGATAAAAACATGGCCCGAGTAAATAATAGTCAGTTTCCATCTTGACATCTGTCATCCGAGTGGAAATGGATGGGGAAATGACCAGCTCTCTATCGGCCGAGCTCGGGCCGTGTCGCTGGGCTGAATGATGCAAATAGAAGATAATATCAGTGCAACGCTGAATGGCATTACTCCAAATCTAATGTCATTAAAAGGGTGGGTATTAGCTCTGCTGTCTAGAGGTGCGGGTGTGGGCTGCTCCAGCTTGACTGACACACAGATTAAGTGCAGTGACAGGGAGCACAATAAAGTCATCAGAGAATGTGACATGTCAGTTAGGGGTGGGGGGGKGGGAATGAAGGGATGAATTGTCACTCTCTGTCAGAGCCCATCCTCTCTCTTATCCATGATGTCCCATACACCACCGTGGGAAAACGGGACGGCACGGCCACGTCAGACAAATATTTATTCAGGTAGAGGATAAGAATCCCCACTCAAGCGTTCCTCTTCGCCACATGTTTGTAAATTTGCTGCCAGAAGGGGAAGAGATGACGGACGAACAGCTAAAGTGTTTGAATTAGATTTTGAGAGCCATAGAGTTTGATCAATTATGGGATTTAGAAAAAAAAATAAAACAAACTGAGCTGTAATAAAGCTTAATTAAGTATATAAATAAAAATCTCAATACTTCATGCAGTCACATGCTGTACAAAATACAACAAAAAAATTGAAACTTTATCCTCGAAATGAAAAAATCGACACTGATTATTTGGAGCAAGGAACAAACATTTTACAATCATCCAAATGATAATACATCGTTTATCAGTGACCAAATAATTCATCCATTACCTACCTTTTTGTGTGAAGCTACATAAGTGCCTCAGTGTGTCTGGACACGGCAGCAGCTTAAAGACTGGAGAGTGTATTCAGTCTGGCCAAAAGATGGCAATGTTGCAGTGCTGAATACCAAATGAGTTCTCCTCTGCTTGGCCTCCCATACAGGCTGGTCACTGTCCTCCTCTGCAGCATTCTTCTCTCCAAACTAACCCAAAAATCCATCCACACGCTCACCGGGCTGAAGAACACAACCAAAGTTCTATCAGACAAGCGGACTGCAAAGACAAAGATTTCTGTAACAGGTGCAAGGAAATTGTCCACAATGCACTTTTTTAATGATAATTCAGAGCTGCTTAATTAGCTTTTTTTGGGCATTTCTTCTGCATGGTGAAAACTCTCCCTAATTCAGATAATCCAAAATTTTTAAACTAAACTTACCATTAATATTTTCTTCTAAAACACAAATCATTTTTACACAGCAACCTGTTTTCTTCTTCTTTTTTTAATTTTTTTGTTATTTTTTTGCTTTTCRTTATGCTTTTAAATAAAAGTACCTTAGCCCCCTGTGTCAGGTCCATACATTATGAAATAAAGTTTAGCCAGATTAAGAGCAATTTGCATTCGGGAGATTTTCTTTTGAGTGTTTCTCAGTACTTACAGACAGTAGGAAGGCATTTCAAAGCATTTGGTGCAGCCAAATAGACTCTCAGCAGGGCAGCAATTGTGCAGCTATTATAGCACTAAAATATGTGCCTCTGCAAATGGATTATGAACTTATGTCGCACACTGAAAGGGTTAACAGACTGGTCCGCTGAAAATAAATTGTCTTTGTGCCACTCTCAATAAAATTGCATCCCACTTACTCATTTGAGGAGGAATATTTAGAAGGAAAAGAAGAAGAAGAAGAAGAAGAAGCTAACATTTTAAAACGTGTCCAATAACTCTCCACTAAATGGTGCATAAAAACTTGTGAAAAAAAAACATTAACTTTGGTTGCAGAATACTTAGTGACACTTGTTTGCGCTGTTGTTTTGAATGCAGCAGGAACAGAGCTCTCTCTCATGGCCACTTTGCTGCTCTTTATTATTGGCTTATTGCCTTTAAGCTGTCACCACTCAGAGCATTTCTGCTCTCAGGGGATCGTCTTGTGGGACTCAACAGAGCTCGGTTGGCTATGGCCACTCAGATCTGTTGCACTGTGTCACGCTGCATGCTGGCTTTTATTTATTTATTTATTTATTTATTTATTTATTTATTTATTTATTTATTTATTTATTTATTTTTGGCTTTACAGATTTTCATCTAAAACACCCACAATAACACCCAAAAAGTCAAAGTTGCACAAGTTTACTTGAATAGTCTTTCTTTAGCTCAGTTTATTCAATTTTTTTTGCTTTTTTTAACACAAGATTTTTTCAGTTTAAACCTACTTGATTGCATTGGCTAATAAAATGCTCTGTACTACTAGTTGTGGATGTTTCGCTACATGAGGTCACTACAAAGAACAGAGCTCGGTGTTGAGCCTCTGTCAGGTAGCCTCTTTGCCTCAGGCAGTGGCTGTTTATTGGCTATTGCATGAAAGTGAATATGTGGCAAGTAGATGTTCAAATAAAAAGCACACAGGCACAGCTGAACATAACAAATGAAAAAAAAATGAAAGAAGAAATATAAATGCAGTTTGTCTGTTTCTTTTTAATTCAGATATTTCTCCTGTTAAAAGTTTTATAATGCATCTGGACTAAACATAAATTTCTGGCTCGTATTTTGAAAAGAAATCAGACAAATTGTGAAGCACAAAGTAAAATAGTTTATAGAAGAAAAAAAATCTAGATTTAACAAAAGGGTGTGATTTTTTTCCCTGCTCCCCGAGTCTAATCCCACTATTCCTCCACCTCTCCTCTCTTATGCCAGTCACATTTTCTAATTAGCTTTCCCTGTGGAGGAAGAAGATGGATTATATTTTAATATCTGGGGCCTAAAATTAGTTTATGTTTCAGCAAGTTAGCACTTCGTAGAAGTTGATTTACTCTTGAAGCTGTAAAACCAGTGAGCTTGCAATTAATCATTCGCTTTAGTCTGGTTCTCAGGCATGAAAAAACTGCTGTGTCAGAGGCTGGATCACAATAGGTAAACACCTAATTTACACTATTTAGAAATCACCTCTCTGGTATTGTACAAATCATGACAGTCACTCCCTCAATTGTTCGGTTCCGGGCTCGTTATTAATTACAGCGGATTTCTAACAAAGCTACATTGTCTATGACTGATCATCGACACGCAGTGATTAAAGATGTTCCTCACTTTTTTGGAGTGTTTCGCTTCTTTTGAGCTACGTGTTGGAGTTGTTTCTCAGTGTGGTCAAGACTTTGGTTTGCTGTTGTGTGATTACCAGCATCCTGAGAGGCTTTCACCATGCAGCCCATCTATCAAGGCAGAGAAAAAGCCTCGCAATGGTGCTGCACCGATGTTAAAGCGCAGACGGGTTCATTATGATTTTATATAGAAATGCGGGACTTGCCTTTTTTTTTTCGTAAAATTACAATACTTTCTGCTTTGATATCAGCAGGTATGATTTTTCTTTTCATGTTTCACTTCTATTCTTTAACTTTGAGCATGTTCACAGCACGAATCATCCTTTTAGGTAAAATGTAAGGTAATTCAGAGAAAAACTAAGGCCCTTAATAGTAAAAAGTTATCATTTTTAACAACAAAAAGTGAACTGGAAGGTGATTGACGGAGGAGCAGGTGTACGGATGCTGTTGCCCACCGACCCTCCCTCCCCTCCAGCCTGACAGTGCGAGCAGAGCATCCTCTAAGCCTGGATCTGCGTGGCTTTGGAGTGCTGTTTGGTGACTGGAGGTACGGCGGTGTCGGGAGGATCATCAGTGGCTCTCTCCCAGGGAGATGAGCAGCGGAGGCCAATTTCATATGTGGGGCTCGGCCCCTGGGTCTGAGTGGAGGTGGGCTGGGTCCACCCAGTATCCTTGCTTCATTAATCATCCCGCCAAGGCTTACCGGCAAACCCCCTCTCCGCCCTCTCCTAGACAACCCCTCGGATTACACAGAGCCAGCGAAATGTCAGCCCAAATCTGAGTCTTGATGCAGATAATCATTTCAATAATATTTCTCCATTTGTGCCCCCGATGCCAGGGGAATAAAGCTTTTCCACTGTCAGGTAGCATAAGACTACAGTTGGTGGGAATACTTGACTCTGAGCCAGATGGCTTAGCCGTGCTTGCAGCATATGTTCAACAAGCAGTCCTGTGCCAAGCACGCATTAGATTTTTATTAATTTGAAGCAGCCAGGAATGCATACGTATATATTTACCTGATCCCACCACTCCTCACCACCTCTCAACCCCCACGCTCCCTATAGAGAAGTTAACTAAACTCTGCTGCTGTGTGCAGGAAGAAATACTGCCATCAGTTCTTCACACTTTTAACGTTACACTTGTGATGTTTTTTTTTTTTAGTTTTTTGTAGTGGTCACAACGAATCTAGCATTAAATCTATCATTTCACAAAACTATAAAATAAGATCATATTATATATTATATTTGTAATATTTATTTGTAACTAAACATTGTCATCATGTTTTTACTGAGGTATGCCCGTCCAGTGACTTTGGATAAAACAATTTCATGGCCACTCATTATTATGTCGTGGCCACAAGAAACTTTTGTTGTGACCACAAGATAATGTCATGGCCCCAAGATGATTATTGCAACCATTTTCCTGCAGAGACTGTTGATTGAAGTTTGAAGTAATTTCATTTAATACCAGGAATGAACGACATAAAGTTATTCATAGTGTTCTATGTTGCAGCTATGACAGGTGATGACTGGATTTGTTTTTGTCCAAAAAAGCTTTATTATTTTATTTTATTTATTTTTTTGAAGCTCAACACTCAAGACAGGTTCCTCTCACACTTCATGCCGTTGCTTCGGAAGGAGTTGGAGTTACGTTACGTTCAAGAACAGTGAAAATTTGTTTCCCATCACACACCACAGGCATTCATTGTCATCTCATAAAATCTAAAAATGATGAACAGTTTACATTAAAAAAAATAATATAGCCTATAATTTGACTCCAACAATGTCTGCATCAAGGCTGCTCAAAATAATCTCATGGCCACAAGATATTAACACGTGGCCTCAAGATTATTTTTATTCCTCCGATGTCACCGGACAGACACAGTCAGGCAGTGTCAATTTTAATGTATATTTATGGCTGTGATATATGCTGATGTCATCAATTGTTACACAGTAAATTATCATTTAGATGCATGAAAATGTTTGGGTTCAGGACAAAAGAAACAGAACAGCATGAGGGCACATTTGTTTATCACCATTAAGTTGAACTTCCCTTTAACAGCTTTGTGCTCTGCAATCCTGGGAGTTCTTTTTTCCCCGTGACTTAAAGGAGAGAGGGTGGGGGGCTGGGGTGGGGGGGAGGACGGTGCGCCGAAAATGTCAATAGAAATAGTAAGTGTGAGAGGGAAGGCTTGCCTAATTAGTGCCCATTTAGATTTTATGACGGCTCTGAGATCTGCTCTTCCTGACAGAGAGCACTATAGTTGCATATTGTCCTAGCCTGAGGGAACCATAGGAAAATCCAGATTTATTGTACCTATCATACCAGCATATTTCATTTGCCATTATGAGATGCCATCTTGCAATGATGCCAGATTATTTATTACAGATTAAATTGTGGGACCTGGATGGTTGAGGAACATTTCGAAGTACCATTTCTCTTATTAACTTCTTCATTATCTGCCCCACTGTGATCTAAAAGCCCAGTACCTCCTACCAGCGTTAACAAATACATTACTGACTGGACAATGCCTACCTGTTTTTTTTAAAACTCTGTGCATTAGTGCCAGAATGAACAACACAGCTCATCTGTTTTACCTACTTAAGACAGACTGTGTTATCATTAGGGCCAATTTCACATAGAAAACTCTGCTCCTTTTGTTTTACAGCCTTAATAATTAAGTTTTTTGTAAAGAAATCTGAAACAAAACTTTTGCTAAAAGTAAAGTATAAAATTGTAACAAATGATTGTGTAATTTAATCTTGAAAACATGTTAAGTTTTTTGAATATCTAGCATTTTTAGGGTCTATTAAAGCTGCACATTATTCTCTCCCTCACTCCTATAGCAATGTTTCACAATGCTTGGGCAATTTTATATGGTTTGTATTTAGGTTGTGTTTATTTCCTATGGACCCTTAAAGCCCTCGATGTTGGCATTTATCCTATTTACACATCAATATTACATCTCCATGAAGGCCATGCGTTTAAGTCATTGTGCAGGGTGGAATTAAAATGTACTCCATACTGTGAGGGGAGCTCGTCGGGGAATAGCTGAGCCCTGGACTCCCATTACCCAGCATAAAAGTGTCAGCCACTTTAATTACATTCATGTCGTTCCCCCGTTCATTTTATTTCAGCTGCAGTCAGATTTCAGGCACGGCATGCCTCAACCAGTGGGTCGGTTTTAGTTGTGAAATGATGATCTAACAGGATTTAATGTTTTTTATTTATTTATTTGTCTGTCTAATTGAAGTCATGACTTATGACTTTTAGTATTTAGACATTAGATGGTACAGGTGCTGTTAGCTGGTTATGGTCAAAGCCTTTGCAGCTCAATCTTTTCTCAAGAGTTTGGAGAATTGTTGATTAACTTGGCACTAAATATCAGTGCACCCCACTGAGAGAGGTTGTACACCAGAAAGCGTTACAGTGCTGGCAGAAGCATGAAGGAGGGGAGAGTGAGGGTCAAGTTCCACCGGTCAGACCGTTAGCGAGCACCGGAGAGGCTGTGTCACTTACGGTTTCATGGGGAAGCTTCCTGACCTTCTAAGAGTGAAAGCGAGATTCTCTCTTGTTTATCCTCAGCCATGGATCAGTGCATGGAATATGTCTACATCCTCTCAGCCAATTTCACACAGCGGAGGCGCAGTGTGGGCGGCCGACACAAGCCGTTTCCCCCGGTCGACGAGCCCCATCCCTCACAAATGTCCTCTGTCTGCAACTGGAGGTGTGCAGAGACAGGCGAAGACAATGGCACTTTGCTTCTCCACTGGGCCACACCATCTCCCCCCTAGGGACAAACATGGTGGGACGACCCCCAAGCTCTGAGTCTGTAATCAAGACGAGGTAATCTCCCAGCAAAAGAGTTGCAAAACATTACTTTTTGGCACTTCCTAGATAACTTTATTTTCCCTTTCATGTTATATTTTCACTTCAGTTTTATATTTCTGTTTAGAGTCTTTTTTTTCCATTTTAGAATGCATCGTGGAGTTGTAGCGCCAATAAAAACAGTGCAATGGTGTAAAAACATCTTACAAAGTCTGGACTGAAAATGCCTGCTTTAAAAAGACAAATCTCTCTAAGTGTAATTTCAAAGCCAAATGTGTGGACATAAAGCACTCAGGTGAATTATCAGAGAAGCAGTTAATTACCTCTAATGATTTGACTGTGACACACACATTTGCTATAAAAACTATTTATGATGCACATTAAAGTGGAGCTTTTTCCAAACTAAGCTTCTCTCGCAGATTAGTCGATGAAAAATCAGCACAATACCACACTCCAAACTCAAAATGACAAAATAAAGGATTTATATCAATGTGGCGCCATCCAATTTTACATTAACAATCAGAAGGTAATCAAACCACAGTGAGGAATCCCGCTTCTGAACCACACACTGCTGGTGGATGAAGCCTCTTCACTTCATGCCCAATTGATCTAATTACATAAAGGAATTCTCACTCTCTGTCTCTCTGATATAGAGGCTGCCGTTGGATCTGGCTGTTCAGTTAATTAATTCTTCTTTCGTTATCGCAGTGGTGGACCTGAGAAGATCATCCAATATCCTGTCTTTACAGAGCCCTCTTCCAGCAGTTTGTTTTGTTTTCCTGTTCAGCATGAGACGAGCAACTCCAACCACCGATGTCCAACGTTCTCCTGAGCTCTTTCTGTAATCTGCGACCCCTGTTACCCAATTACGGGGTGTGAATTTGGGCTCTTTGGTGACCTTCTCGAAGTGATTCTACAACTGACCCTGCAATAAGAGCGTAGCCCTCCTCACCACTGCTTTGTGTGTTGCATTGCTTTTTTTTTTTTCATTTGTGGGGATCTTTTATGAAGAGGGAAATGAAAGGAAACGGGTCACTCGTGTTGTGTTCTCACATCTACTCACTTCAGAGGCTCTGAGCAGTAGCTTGGTGTTTACTTTGATTCTATGTAGGGTACACCTTAAGTTCAAGGGTTGAAGGGCAGGAAGCATCACTCCCTTGTAGGTAATCATATCCAGCTTTGTGCTCCTTGTACCCCGACACCGAGGGTGGCAGCTTAGAAGCTGTCTCCAGCCTTGTTCCAGCTCTACAACATCACTTTTGCTCTATCTGCAGCAGCAAAAAGAGGAAGCCATTGTCTCCACTGTGCACAATAGTGGACGATTCAGGGTTGATGTACACCTTTTTCTTGAAGCAGATCAGATTTTTATGTACCATACCTCTTTCCTCCAACTCCACGGTTTTAAGATGACATATTAGCCAGCTCCCGGGTGGTTAAAGGTGATGCAAAAATTACAGCTATTTACTAAATTATCTGTCTGCGAGACTACCCTCATATCTGTGCATATATTACCTTGAGCTTGAGTTTAAAGAGCGATTGCTCAGAACAAGGAAGTTAAAGAGGCAATTACATAATGAAACGGGCCATCAATTCTGTTCGTGGCCTTTTTCTCTTTGAACAGAGATGGCCCAGATATCTCTGGTTTAGCTGACCCAGTAGAAGTACAACTGTTTGTATTAAAGTCTCCTTTATCAAAGGACTAAAGAGGCTGCATGGGTCTGTCTGGTTTTCTGTCTCATACCGTAATTCAGTTATTAATTACCCTTCCTGCAAGAGGAGCAGCGGCCATTGTATTTACAGAGTTTCCATGGTGACCCCATCCCATTTATAAGGTTTGTGTCAGTACAACAAGACCAGTATTCAAATGGGCTCCACCTATATATAGCACTGTTTCATAATGTGCACATTATTATGGTGAAATTAACACCGTTCCATTTCAGGCTTGATGATATTACTAAATAGTAATATTTAACAGTAAAGAAGCTTTAAGCTGAAATGCATCAGAGATGATTATTAATTAGTCTTTATGTCCCTGACATCAGTTATTTATAATCACATAGGTAATCCGTGGGTTACAATATGCTAACTAACATACATTTCACATGGTAATTTCTGCTTGTCATTTATGAATTAATCAAGATATGTTTAACAACTTCCCATACTAAGTATCTTATATTGAACCCAGTGATAAGTTTGTTGAAATAAACCATTTATTTTAATTTATTCAGAATTAATGGAAGAGAAAGTCAGTCCCAGAAAGAAATTTTAAGTCATAATGAAATCAAAATTCTGCTTTTACACAGATTTTAATTATAATCAAGATGATCTATTAATTTATAATTTTAGTTTAATAACAAGGCTTTAATCACAAATCACTTCTAATAGCAGGAACTGATTTTTAACCTTATCTTTAAAAGTTTGAAAATAATTGATGCATTTGTTTAATAAGTATTTTCAATCTTTGCTACATCACTTCCTTTTCATAATTTTTGTAGCTTTTTAATTTAAGATTTTCGTATAACAAAGCTGACAGTTTATTTATGCAGTTGATATAATTATATTTATCTAACAGCATTCAAGTGTAATCTTATTTGTAAATTGAACCATATAGAGCTTACTGAAGTTTTCATGGATTAACTCATTTTCTACCTGGTGTCCTCTCAGCAGCCTAATGTTTTTTTTTTTCTTCTTTTCTTTGCAGCACATTATCATTGCTTTAGTTTGTACTTCTGGTGCAAAAAGTCAAAGACGGCGATAGTTAATGGCTCTTTTTCGGACCCAAACAGGACACACACCTTCTGTTACAGCCTCCGGCCCTGGGCCCAATGGCAACCTGCTGTCAGGCCTAAGCATACTGCCAGTTGTAGTTTTTAATTGGCCATCTGGGGAAAGCTGGATCTAGTGGCTGGATATTAATCAGTAAATTAACCCAGCCATAATACAGCTTCCTCCCTGTGGAAGCCCGGCAGCTGTGGGCAGGAAAAGAGAGCGCGCGAGCGCCAAAAGAGAGAATAACCGTGAGCTGGAGAGGCTGAAAAGGGAGGCTCCCGAATGGGCTGGCCTGCGATTGAACATTTCCTTCATGCCCTCGCCACGTTCCCCCGTCTGCAACGCTGCTGACCCCTAATTTGTCTGACAATCACATGGAGGATTATCTCCAGCATGTCACTGCAGATGTCACAGGTACTTCCTCTCACTAAGGACAAGCTTGCTTTTTCTGCCCCCCAAAAAACTGACAGCTGTATTGAAAGCTGGAGTGAGATTGGAGGGAGAGTGCTCTATAAAAGTTCAGGGGAGGTTACTTGTGTCTCTGTGTGGAGGACTCTTTATATATATATATATGTGTGTGTGTGTGTGTGTGTGTGTGTGTGTGTGTGTGTGTGTGTGTGTGTGTGTGTGTGTGTGTGTGTGTGTGTGTGNATATATATGTGTGTGTGTGTGTGTGTGTGTGTGTGTGTGTGTGTGTGTGTGTGTGTGTGTGTGTGTGATTAGTGTATTACTGAAATTACTCTCCGTCCCCTGAATTAACCAATTAAAAGGCTAATGAATATACAACGACTAATTATTTTAAGTAAGCTAAATTATCATAATGGCCTGTGCTAAGTTTCACTATTGACATACGGAGAGCAGAGCAATTGATATGCACCTTGTAAAAGAAATAAAAGACATTTACAGAAATAAATGTGACAGTTGTGGAGTTGTGCTTTGAAAGGCATGGAAAAACGAGATGATCTTACATTTGCATTGACAGAAATAACAACACAACGCACCAACAGTACATCTGGGGGTGGGGGTGTGGGTGTAGGTGTCAGGATCTTTATTCCTATCCCATTCCCTGACTGCCATTTGGGGAGGGGGTCCTGAAGAGGGGCGGGCCGCCGGGTGCGTTCCTGGGCTGTGGGCAGACTCGGGGCTTGGACGCTTGCAGGGGGCGGGGCTGGCCCTCCATCCTCCCTTGTGCTGCTTGGTCTCCTGAGGTGTGGCTCTTGGTTCCTGTGGGTGGTCCCCTGGCCGGGTTGGCTGCCGGGTTCCGGGGTGGATGGCTGGGGGGTGCACTTGGTTGTTGGCGGTGTGGTGGGGTCGTCATGGGTGTGGCTTCTCTGCGGCGGGGTGCTGGCCGGGCGTCCTGGTGCAGCCCGGGCCGGGCCTTGGCTATCTGCTCCTCTCCACCTCAGAATGATTGGGTCTACCTCCTGGGTTCGGGTGTGTGCTGCCTCCAATAGGGGTGGGTGCATGTCCTGGACCTGGGGGGGTATAGAGTGTGTATCGGGGGTATGAGTGGAATGTGGCGTCCTTGTATGTCTTTGATTGAGTGGGGGTGAGGATGAGGGTGGGATGGCGCGATTGTGTATGTTTGGGTATTTGTCAGGCTGCGGTCTGGGCTGCCCCTCCTGCTGGTTTATCTGGGGGCCCGCTGCTACTCGGCCCCCCGGTGGGGTGTGCGGCTGGCTGCCGGCATGCTGGGAGTTCCCGGGGTCTGGGGCTGGGTGCTGGGATGTGTGCCAGCCTGGCCTGGTGACTGCCTCCTGGGGCTCGGGGCCTCTGGGCCTTTCGGGCTTTGGCCTGGAGGGGGTGCGCCCTGGGGGCCCGGACCTCGGTGCCCTTTCCTGGATCTCCTCTGGTATGGTGGGTGCCGGTGGGGCCCATGAGTTTGTCACTGCTGGCCCCGGGGGCTGTGTGTGTGATCGCTGGAGGGACTCACCCAGTTCTCCCCTATGGTCTGATCTGCGGGGTGGGTGGGCAGATCTTCCCATGCGGGTGCCTCTTGGGGCTTTGCGCTCTGGATCCCTCTCGGGCCCTTGGGCTCTGGTCTTCCCTATGTCTGCCTCGTGTCTTGGGGGTTGGGTCTCCGGTCCTCCACAGTCACTATTAAATATTCCATTGGAGAAATCTTGAATATACACGCATGTTCACAACTGCTCACAGACAGGTGTTCTGATCCGGGGGGTTCTGACTGGTCACTGAGTGTGTATATATATGTCTGTGTGTATATACTGACAATATTTATCAATGTAGGCATGTATGTATGTATATCTTTATATATGTATGGCTACGTGTATATTTTTATATATGCCCTCCATGTATTTATCCATTTATTTTTCAGGTGAGCGGACAGATGTTGGGTGTGTGGTCCTGTGTTTTGTTGGTGTATATTTAATATACTTCTAATGGCTATTTCAATCTTTCTATCTTTCTAATTACTTCTCTCTCTGTTTTTCTCTCTGTCTCTATTTTCTCTTCACTTAAAAAAAGTCACTGAAGATGAAGAAATAAATAAACTAAATAAACTAAAATTTGGTTTCGTTTTCTACTGGTGACAAAAAAAAGGTCAAAGAATAAAAATTTTAAATATGTTCTATATAATTTAGGATGACTTCAATCAGAATTATCTTGAAAAAGAAATGGCAATCTTACATTTATACGACATGTCCATTCTTTGCAGCATAATCTACCTTTAGATAATAAATAGTAATAAAAGCACAATTATTTGCCCTAAAAGAAAACTGCTACTAATGTGCTAATTGCTACAAAGACAGTTTGCTGTACTTCTATCTTCTTCAGAGCTCAGACCCCAAGAAAGAAGATTTTTGAACCACAGTCAGAAACACACACCAAAAGAAAGGATGGAAAGAAAAAAACAAAAACAAACAGCATAGCAGCAGATGAGACAATACATCACAGGAAAGCAATGTCAACCCCTAACCTACTTTATCTTTTATATATTCATGCATAGCAAACACAAAGACTCAAGCCGTGTGGCGCTTGCTGTCTGACCCTGCAGAGGGTTTTTATGGTGTGATGTCATCACGCCCCATTGTCATAACTGAAACCCCTCACTTCTGTGTCTGTCAATAAATTTCCATGGGGCCTCTGTCACATGTCCCCATTCTACTGTGCTCGAGATGGACATGAAATAATTGCCACGAAAAAGAGTTGCACGTTTCCCTTTCTAATTTTAAGGGTCAACAGTATTTTAATACCATTTTAAACACACACACGGTGTTTTTTATGATGCATGTACAAGCGGCTTTTGATAGCTTAACCAGCCAAGCATGGTTAAAGAGAGAAACCATTGCAGCTGCTTCCAGGACCCACTTAATTTAGTCCCCTGACCCCTGTTCACCTGAGTCTGCATGGAAATCATAATGCAATTCAAGTGTGAAGAAAAATGATATACTGTGTATTTACCCCAAATATTTATGCAGGACCTACTAACAGTCATGCTTACTCCTAATAAAGGGAAAGTGATGCCTTGTAAGATTGGGAGTGCTGGGTTGCTGCTACATCGCCCGAAGCCATTGTTTCCTCCATTATCATTTTCATTGGATTCTATTCAGGGCAGGGTTGCCAGTGTTTACAATCCTTGCCTCATATACTGCAGGCCTTACGTGTTTTACGGAGCCATTTTGGATATAAAGAGATTTCTTTTAGAAATTTAGATTTTATTGTCAATAAAAGGTGCTCAGTGTTGTATTATTTAGTTGAGTCAGTCTGTTTGCTGACCCATATTTACTGATACTATTGGAAATATCTGCCTTCTAAAGCTGCTGTCTTTTCATTTTAATCTTCACTTAAAGCAACGGATCAGATCTTTTAAAGTGGGGTTCTGTGGAAAGGTTAAGGTAGCATCGGAGTGAGCTGAAACTGTTGGGGACGAGCTGGCAAAAGGCATCCATGAGGGAGTCTCCAAGTGTCGAAATGTTTCCTTTCTGGCATTATTTGTGTTTTCAGTTTCCTCATGGAGACTTACATGTTAAATAAATAAAAATGTGTGGAAAATCCCATCCTAGTTTAGTTTCCATAATAATATGGAGACATAGATGTATTTTAAAACCTGCACAGGAGCCCTTCTATGACAAAAAAGCTTCCAAGGCTACAGCCTTGAATGTCCAGGTTTAAAAACCACTAATACTAAATAATAATTTTGAAAATCCTGGTCCCACTCTGCCTCTGCTTATTTCACAAGTATTCTCGAGAAATTCAATTGTAAAGGTGGGAGTGACTGCCGAGGTGGGTGTAAACCAGGCTGAGATGAGACATGAGCAACAGAATAACGTGCAGAATGCAGTTTTGTCTATTTCCTTAAAATTTAAGTTTAAAATTTAAGTTAAAAGTTTAGCCCACTATTTCACATTCTCTTTTCTTAAATTAGACGTTTTTTAAGGTGGCATTCACAATCCACTTTGAACTTCAGACTTGCTCTTAGTTTGTCAATCAATTTGGATTTAAGTTCTGCTTTCCCTAACTGAGGCCAATGAAAAAGCTGTCAACGAGAAGTAAGATATTACACTGCAAAAATCGTCCATCTTCCCAAGCCTTCCATAATCATCCATAAAGCTGGAGGGTAGTACTATACTCGGATAAATATTTTTACTTATGTATTTTAACTGAAATACCAGCTTCATTCACAAAATGCCTGTCCAGAAATGAGACCACAACGTAAAAAGCAGTTGAAGCAAGCTTACCTCTGACACTCCTTCATGCCTCAGAGCGAGATAATAACAGATCCAAGCAGGCAACATGATATGAAAAAAAGTAGTCCTGCACCTTAGTAATGATAACGAAATAATGACATTAGTGTGTGACCGAGCCGCTCCTCGAACAACAACAGAACACATGTTCGTCTGTAATGGCTGCCGTCTACCGGTGTTCTGAAAAAGTTTGTATCCCTGAAAAGAAGTTTCTCCACCAGAGGGGGCACTCATGAGTAGGAAGTAATCTGCTTTTCCCCAACAAGATGGTCCAAATCTCATGTGAAGTCTCTGACTTTTGTGTTGGGGCCTCCTGGTGGACTGTGTGTAAAATGTCAGAATTCATATGATGCTGCTACAGCTGATACATATTTGTTGTCAAAGTACCTTTTAGTTCATATGTTGTTAAAATAAAATGAACAGACCAATGATCATTTTACTGATATGTATAAAGACTGCAAAGGCTGAAAAATCTTGAAGTCTGTAT
>NW_013952554.1:367827-369846 GCF_001266775.1 Austrofundulus limnaeus
GTATTATACATGAGATCGTATTATACACGAATAAATATGGTAATTTGAAAAGATCCAGGCTCTTTCTAATGTTTTAAACTACTTTTTAAATGACAATTTTTTGCAGTGTATTGTTCATAACTTTTGGACAGAGCCACACTTAAGCAAATTTATTGAGTCTCCAACATCATCTACTCACCTGATGAAACCACCTAAAAAATGAAGTTAGAAAACACAAAAAGATAAAAAAAAAGTCTTCATGAAGCAACACCTTCATATCAGATTTGCATTTCATCTCCTTAGGAAGAGTGTCAATAATGGTTGGGTGGGATCAGGTGAGCTCTCTTAGAGCCAAGCAAATCTCCCTGAGGCACAATCATGTTCTATATTTCCACAGGGAAGGTCTGCACTCTGGGTAGCAATCTTCCAGAGGCCTATTAGACTACTGTAGCTGTATAAAGAGTCAAGCAGAGAGAGTGTCTCATCAGTGCTGATAACAGGGTATCTGGTCAAGTCATTAGCTCTCCTCTTATTGAATTCCTCGAGCCAAATAGACCAAATGAAGCTAAATAAAGCTATAGATGGTCAGGAGCCCACAGCCCATTAATATGCTGCCACCTCGCTCTCCTCCTCCTCCTCCTCCTCCCAGACATGCAGCTTTTTCAGCCTTTCTTTCTCCTGTTCTCAACTCTTTTTCCCAAAGTCCTTCTTTTCTATCTTTTTATCCATCTCCTGCATTACTCTCTTTCCTTTTCCTTTTGTCTTGTGTCTATCAGCTTCTCCTCTTCCTTCCTTGCCCCCTTTCCTTCCTTCCTTCCTTCCTTCGTCTCATCATCGTCACTCTTGCCTTGTCTGGGGGGCCCTAATGGCGAGCATGTACAGCAGCTCTGACACCATCACATCTGCTGGCAGCGAGGGTCTCTCCCTCACCACACAGCCTGCTAATGAGATCTTCCCACATTTAATTAATACCATAAGAATTTTAATTCTGACTGAATCAATTTAATGTGATGTGATTTTGTCAGCCCTATTCCCCAAGTAAGGGGGGGAAAAAACAGAGTGGGGCCTGATGCTTATTACATACATCATTTCACGGGCCCTGCATTCCCTGCTGACTTAAACAAATTCTAATTAAGACTAATTAAAGCATCATTTATGAAAACGCTTGTGATAGTTATGCAAACATTCTGGGTGGGTATGCTCTGCATGATAATTACCCCCCTGTTTAAATTAAGACCTGTTCCCTGGCAATTATGCCAGCCACACGGCAGCACCTCTCGGAAAGCGTTCTTTATTCCATTCCTGCAATTAAACACGGGACCTGGCCCCTGAACTTTTCGCTCAGAATGTATTTTATAAGAAGAAAAGAGTGATTATGTGTTGTTGTGACCCCCCCTCCCCCCTCCCACCCCTCTCTCAGGTGGAGTTAATGGAGCCAATCTAGTGTTCTGTATCAGAGTTACAATAGGGCTAAAGTGATGATCATAAAGCAGCCAGTGGTGACTGATAATCTGAGCTGACACCCGCTGACTTCACGTGAGGTGATTAGTGTATTTTAGGTGAGTTTGTGTCACATTGCTGACGGTTAAACAGATGTGCGCAGAGGCACCGTCTTAGATTACCACCTCCGCTCGTCAGTTACTCTCTGTGAATTACTTCACACCGCATGCCCACAAGTGTACAGGATGTTTGGGTGATGTGCCTAAAATTTTGGCTCTTTTCTAAGGTCAGAGTTACCACCTCCAAAACGTGTCTAGGATCATGAAAAAATTCTAAATGGATCTTCTGCACTGTGCTGCTTTAGCTCAGTGCATACTCCTTCATTTTAGTCTTGTACATGGGTGGCAGAAAAATTTTCTATTTCAAAAATTCAAACAGAAAACACTTTTTTTTAGTGTGTGAAACTGTTGGTAGAGTTGTAAAATAACTAAGTACAAATATTTTGTTACTGTAAAGTAGAATTTTTGGGTATCTGTACTTTACTTGAGTAATAATTTTTCAGCCTACTTTTTACTTCTACTTCTTACATTTTCACACAAT
>NW_013952554.1:370711-372137 GCF_001266775.1 Austrofundulus limnaeus
CAAAAAAAGTTATCGTGCAATTAATTGATTTATTGACTATCGCGACAGGCCTACACATCATTACAAATAACTTCATTTCTGGACATTTATGGTTTGATTTCTTTGTATGTATGGATCACTTGGGTTGTTACCGACATCTGGTGAAAATTTCATGACATTAGCACCTCTAGTAATATATTTATTGAGAAAAATGGTGACGTGTTCAATACTTATTTTACCCGCTCTATGTATTTAAGTGTATATACTGTATATGTATATATACTGTATATATATATATAACTCTGATATCGTATTAGTTTGTACACAAACAAACCATGTCACACTCCAACAGGACATAATCATTAAAATAAAAGTACTGTACTTAAGAAGTATTTGTATTTCATGAATTATATTATTGCATTTGACCGCAGCCCTCAGATAGATTTTTATTTTGGGGAAAAGGTTTCTGCAGCCTTGATATATGTATATAAACTGAAACAGCTGGACTAGTGCATCCTAAATGTAACAAATTATTTTAATACAACAGTCATTTGTGCAGTTTTTGGAGAGGTCACCTCCTAACAAATGTAATTAAAGAAAATCTAACTGCTCATTTTAAAACAATACTTTTACTTTTAATAATTAAGTACAAAAATATCAGATACTTTAAGACTTTTACTCAAGTAATATTCCTAAAGAAGACTTTAACTTTTACCAAAGTAAGTTTTTGGTAAGATACTTGTACTTTTACTCAAGTAATATTCCTAAAGAAGACTTTAACTTTTACGAAAGTAATTTTTTGATACTTGTACTTTTACTCAAGTATCACTTTGAGGTACTTTTTACAACACTGAGTGTTGGTGGCGAACTTACAGAGTGGAATAAATTGTTGGAATACTCCTTTAACTTTAAGTTAAAGGTTGTATCAAGTACAAATATTGCTCTAAATGATACAATTGTTCTGACATTACATAGAGCCTGAGAGCTGGAGAATGCCTAAGTATGTTATGACAACAGCGTTTTCTGTCTGTAAATGACTGAGCCGATGTATTTGCTTATGTCAGCTGGTTGGTAATAGCCATCCGGCAGAATGCCACCTCTTTATCAGGCTTTTAGCAGGAGTTTACCGTGTGACGCCATTACACCCATCAGCTCTGTTGTTACAGCGGCACACTCCCAGTAATACATTGTTTCACAGAGCTGCTGGGCTATTTTTACTGCACTGGTACTATTTCAATTCTTTAGACCATGCACCTGCTCTGCCAATGGCTAATAATAAAGATCAGTGAGCAGATGTTGATTTTTATTTAATTAGCCTCATTTGTTTTAACTTAACATATTCACTTGACGGTTTTAGATTTTAAACTTTCCTTTTCCTTCCTATTTTACATCCGCCTTCCATTTATGCCTTAAAATCCTAAATATTTTGCACAATCATATACATATA
>NW_013952554.1:373136-381659 GCF_001266775.1 Austrofundulus limnaeus
GGGAACTCACGCGACAGGAAGCAGACCCCAGCTTCACCCACGCCCTGTTCTACGCGTGCTGCCTCTCCCCGTACATGCAGATGGCACCGCGCTCCCAGATTTCATTTGAGGTAATCTAATCCCTCCACTGCTCCCTCTAGAAAAGAGGAGTATTAGCRGCCATATGTCAACCAGATTTGTCAGATTATTCATTACAATTAATTGCTGTTCCACTTAAGGCCTTTAAGGCTGTGAATTGCTCTGAAATCTATTGCAAACACAAAAATTATGAGTAAAAGACTTTGGCCCTGTCATTCAAATTTCAGGCTGACCTTTAGCAGAGCCAGTCTTTTCTGAGGGAGTGCAGGAGAGCGAGTCATTCTAATTGGTGTTTCTTCTGCCTTCTTTTTTTTTATTTCCATCTACAGGTAGAGTGTCTGTCTCTGTTGACAAGGAATACACAGAAGACATTGTGCCAGTCCAGAATGACTAAATCTACAGTCCACTGAAATTTTCAGCACCGGTTTCTCTATACATCCGTCCACATTGGCTATATTCATATCTGCAATTTGTTTTGCTTATTGTTGGGATGAAGTAACGCCGTAGTTAGTTTTTTGCACACTGTGCACTGTCAACTGAATTTCAATGTGGACCTTTTTTTGAAGGTTGGCTGCAAGGCAGCCTAATAGCCACCTGAATTAATGTGCTGTCCAAGAAAATCAGCCATAATACTTTGGTGATTAATGTTTCTCTGGCGCTCTGCCTCCATAGTTAAGGCTCACACCCGAGAGATAAACTAGTCAGTATAACCTCAAATCACATTCAACCAGATTTACTTATAAGGTAACAGTGAACACACTTTCTTTCTTTAAAAAAAACAGACCTGACAAAAAAAATATAGAATTTTAATTCCTATTATACAAATTACACCAAGTAGTCCTTGAGGAAAAAGTCACAGCAAATTACTACTTTATGAGTGACTATGATTATGATTGAAATCCACGGGGCTGATTCATCGCTGATGATGTATTTTGGTTAATTAGGAGTTAAGGCACTAGAGGAGTGACTTTAAGCCTGTCTGATTGGTCCAGTTAAATGTGCTTTATGAGATAGGGCTTACCAAGCAGGGCTTAGAGACTTGGTGTTAGTGCTGAAGTAGGAGGTGAAAATCTCTCCCTGGTCATATTACCCCGGCCAGAGTTAATGAGAAGGTGGAGGTAAGAGAATCCATCACCATATCAATCTGCAACACCTCCACTTTCACCTCCACTCCAACTGTTTTTCATCTTTTCCTCTTTAATCATCATTAATATGATATAAACCTGTCATATTCCTCATTGCACAAAATGTGCTGGGCTTCTGTGATTTAAGTCAATAAACATAAAGCGAGAGCTAAATCTTTAGTATTCACTATATTTATGTTGTTGCCATTTTCATGCCTGATTCAGGAACCCTGCATAGCTCGCACACAGATTGGTCTTTATACTTTATTCCGGATTTGTTTTGTAACTGCCTCGAACCAGTTCCACACGATCCCACAACCACTTGTGTGTKCGAAGATGGAGGTGTTGAAATATTTCAGATTCTCCTCTGTGCTCTCYGAGCCGGTGGATCGATGCCATAACCGCCAGTTGCCTAGCCTCGTCTCATCACTGTACTCCTGCCGACTGACACATCCTCATTACATTACAATACGGTTGCCACTAAAGGTCACTCTCCTGAACATAATCGCACACAATCAAAACCACAAACTTCATGTATCAAGGAGACAGTAAATAACTTAAAGGCTTTTTTTTGTATCGCTACCGAACTACTTTCAGACTATTCACAAGTTGAAGTTGTTATAAATGATCTGTCGGCTTGTCTATACATTTTTCATTTATATATATTTCAATGTTAACCAATTCTTATGAGATTATACAAGAGTTGTGTCCTTTAAATAATTCCCTTTTTTTCACAGTGAGGAGCAGGGTGACAAGAAAAGAGGTGTCAAAGTAGAAAGAAAAATTTTTAAAAAAGGCAGCGGAAACACACACCCCTCTCCTCCATATTACCATAATGAGGAAAACACACTTAGTGGGCCATGACCTGATGTCATCTGATTATACCCATGATTAATGATATCCCTTTACCAAAACATGCCACTACTGTAACTGTCTGGGATTAAAAACAGCAGATGATAATGCATTCATGCTTTCAGTAAGGCATACTTAAGTCCAGTGTTAACAAGATATGAGTTGTGTTTGTCTGTTTAATGCTTGCAACGATGCTTTGTTTACTACTGGGTCTTCTCTAGAGGAGGGTTTATCATCTGATTCTTGTGGTTTTATTTCTCAGCTAAGAAGTTTGATTTAAGCTCGGAGTAACAATATCTGCTGCAGTGATCAATAAACCAGAATCACGTTAAGTCTTGGTGACGAGTTTCTGCATTTTAAGAACTGAGCACTTTCAGTGAAAGCTGGWTTAAAGCATCTTGTTTTGCACACAGATCTCGCTGTCCAGATCCCAATGTCCAGTCGATGACTCAGTGAAAAATATTTTCCTCCTGGTTTTCCCTCTGTCCAGACGCCATGTCAACAAAGCCTCCAGTGTTTGCCGCCATGTAGGAGCTACAATGTCAGTCTGTCTGCTTAATTGCGAGTGGGATGAATGTTAATTTTTTTCAGTCAAGAACTGTCTTTGTGTCACTTTTGCAGCCCAGAGGTGTAGATTTACATCTTTTAGGGATACAATGAGTTTCAGCTCGCGCTAAAAGGAGGGTGACAGAGCCCACATTCCTCAGCCTCCCACGTTATATTGTTCTATTGTGTTAAGCACCTCTACAGCTCTGGTCAGGGTAGGTGTTGGAAGAAAAAAAAAAGGAGGGGTGGGGTCATCCAGATCTACAGCGGAACTTGGTCAAAAAGGCAAGTTTTGTTTCTCTCAGACTGCATACTTAAATACATCAATAATTTGTTAATGTTGCTTTGTTTTGTCTGATAGATCTGTTATCTCAGTGTGGCGACTTGTGTTTTTTTTTCTCTATGCTGTAGTGGAGCGCACATCTGATCTGCTTTACTACTACAAAAACGTAGTACAGTGTAATTATATGCGAGGTGGTCTTGGCCTTGGGGGGATTACTGCTAGACTTCACTGGAAAGGTTCCTGCGCACTACATGAATATGCTCAGGAAATCCTACACCGYATTTGTGTATTGGGCTGTCAAAAAATTAAATGAAAAGTCATTCTAATGGGCGACCCTTGGCCTAGTTCATATTTCCTGTCAATTATGAAAGTATGAAGTCATGCATAGTTATGAGGCATGGGTTGGACCTATTAAAATTCATAAATGATTTGTGTTTATACCAGGCTACTCGGAACCACTTCAGTCCACGTGGCCGTAGAAGCGATGCCGATCGTTGTTGTATACCTTAAAGATGCAGGTGTGTTGCGTTACAGACAAAATTTAATAACTTGATTGTTTTAGTATTATCAAATAAATTAAAAAAAACTAATTAACAAATTAAGCAAGTTATATTCTGGCATCAATATTGACAGTGTGTGAGTTTGTAAAAGAGTTTTTTTTTTTTTCAAAGCCAGGAGCAGCGCTTTGAAAAACTCTCTTGCAAACAGCCACTAAAATGGGCTAATTGTTTTCTGGTAATTATACCTTCTCCAACTAGTAAACGTTTTGYGGACCTCATGGGCTCTTGTGTAACTGAGGTGTGTGTGTGTAATTACATTTCTTAAGGTCAACCTTTCACCAGGATGAATTAGTGAAATTGCATAGTTGACCACTTCAGGGCATGGATCCAAATGCAATTATCTTTATTAATAGATCTGCTCTTCTGTGGGACGAGATGATTCGAGAAGCTACTGACTGACACAAAACATCAAAAACACTCTGAGTAATCTTACATGTTTTGTGTGCAAGGCAAAAAAAAAGGCAAAAGCTTGATGCAAATCCAAATCAGCTGTTTTCTCATTAATCCAGATTAAGAAAGAAGTGCTTCGGTATTGAATCCCGAATGCCAGTGTAAATACTGGTTTTAAATACACAAACACTTGATTTGTTTTTTTTTCCTCTCGTTTGGGGCTCGGTGTGAGATATTGATCAGAGCATATCCTGGTCAATCAGACTAAATGATTGCCTATAAGCCTCCAGCCTCCTCCTGAACGCTGCAAGGCTTGAGGGGGAATCTGGAGGAAACAGAATTATAGTWGCCCAGATATGAGCTGCCTGGCCTGCTGATGGTTCCCAGCAGTCTCGCAGAACAGAGCAATGCAAATGTACAATAAACAGGGCCTAAGCTGGTAGAGGTCTTTCAATCACTCAGGGGCAATAGTTCAACCCCCTGCCATGCATAATCCCAGCCTTGAAACCCCTGGGACACCAGCTTCCAACCTGCTCAATGGCACAAAGATATTAGATAGCCATATGTAGATTTACTAGGTAAACACACTCTTATGATAACACAATATGCTCCTCTTTCCAACCAGGAATATATATTTAAAGCTAACTTCTTCTTTCTTCTAGGGGGGAAGACTTAAATTGAAGGCTTAGCTTTGTGCCATCAGAATTCAATGCAGCTGTTTGCTTTGTTTAACATCCTTGATATATCTTTTGCTGAGAAGAAATTGGTGTCTCTTCTTTGTGAATTAAGTTGCCCGGATGTTTGCGATATAGATCGACTGGAGGTGCGGCTTATAGGGAGACTTTTGAAGGGGGTTGGATTGTGTTGAGGCAAATAATTAGGAAAAAAATGAGGAAAGTCACATAAAACCTGAAAAATGATTATAATACAAAAAGTAAAAATAGGCTGAATCTTTACAGCAACTGGAAATTGCTAGGTGTTTTGTATTGGAGTTGCATTTAGATTTAAATCATCAAGGTTTAGAGTAGAGGAGCCCAAAGTGGGGCCCGCGGGCCAAATTTGGCCCGCCAAGCCATTTGATTTGGCCCACCAACAGTTGCCAAAGTTACAAGGTTGTAACCTGTTATCCTATTGGTAGAAACACAGTATTTCCATTGGTCAAATGACTATATAAAAGGGCTGTAGTGAAGGTAGTTTTCAGTCATGGTGCTGACATGTCTTTGATTTATTAGGATTAAACATGAAATGACAACAAGAAATATTTAGATCAGATTTAACCCCACATGTAGATTTGCACACTTTATAAGGCCACAAAAACTCATATTTTATCAATTTATGATATGTCCCATGAGCCTTTGCTACTTGAGCGTATGGCAGACTTTCTCCAAGTGCACAGACTAAAACAAAAGAGGGCCATTGCACAGCTTAATCGTTAAAATAAAAGACTTTACTTTAAAAAGTATTTGTATTTCATGTATTATATAACTGCATTTGGCCCACAGCCATGAATAGATTTTCATTTTGGCCGCCTCTGTGAAAATGTTTGGGCACCCCTGGTGAAGAGAGATAGTTCAGACTTTTTAAATAAGGTCCTGTGAAAATGTAATGAACAATCAACATTTAGCTGTTGTAGAGAAGTCTTTGACAACTTCAGTTTAGAACTTTTCACACAACCATTCAATCAGTATTGACTAAAAGCACACATGTGCACTGGTTTCCCCTGCATAGACACATAAACTCACACAAACAGCAGGCAGAGAATCTGTCTGTATGTGGGGGAGGGGGCAGCAACAGAAGATGGGGTGTAGGGTGATGGGTAGAGGGTTCTGATAATGTTCTTCAGGTCTGTGTAACCCGCTCCCCTCCTCCTCACTCTCCAGGGCTCAACAGTCCCAGCAGGAACCACTCCAGCTTGAGGAGAGGGTCCTTCCGGCCAGCAGGGGCTCCAGCGAGGAGGCATGGTGGGGGTCACAGAAAAGGAGACATGAATCGAGTCACTTTAGGCTCGCATTAGACGATTTCTGTGAAAGGAGGCGGCTGATGTGGGTTTGACACTGATCATCTGTTCTGCCTGTCCGCTGTGTCAGACGCTGACAGACAAAAAGATGTTCAGAAATCATCAGCTCTACCTTTTGTTTGCAACAAATGAAGCAGAAGAAGCCACAGGAGCTCCAGGTTTTCTGAAAAAAAAAAGTCCCCTGTCATATCATTGCAGGTTTTCGCACTTCTTATATCTTTAAAACTTATTTTAATCAAAATCCTCCCCATACCACCGATGTTTCGCAGTATATCTGTGCGTTTGTTGCTAATGACGCCTCCGAGGTGCATTTCATTTTGTCACTGATACGTGCTGTAATTAAATGGATCTGCGCCACTGTTCCCAGAATGCGACTTCGTTTCAGTCCTACCATGATCATAATTTCATTCTGCTGGTGTTCTAAGTCTAAATCAGTCCCTGATTAAACGACAAAAAGGAAAACCAGCAGGGATCCACGTCAGAGAGGACCAAGAAAAAGAGTCGCCGCAGAAAAATGCAAATGACATCATTTTAAAAGTAAAACCTGTTTTTTTTTATTTTTCCTATTTGTAAAGTAAATGATTAGCGTTTGAGCAGAGCTGCACGAATGCGAGCCTCTTTAAAATGTAAGCACTTGTGAGTAAGAGACAATAATGATGATCTAATAGAAATCTATTAGTCCTTCAGTTTTTGCATGCCTAATAATTAGATTAATTGAATGACACTCATTTAGAGAAAATGAGGGACCCGTGGTGTTAATTCAACCTGTGATTCCAGATGCTCATTTCTAAACAGCTAAGTGAACTACCTAATCATGGCGCACCATCTGGGAATTCCCCTCCGAGGCAGCAATAGAAAAGGGACTATGATATGTTTTAAACCCATCGACTGATGGCTGACTGTAACTAAACATACTGAAGCTGCTGTTTTGCCTTTCCAAGAAAGGAAGTGGGGGTAAAAATGAGTGCCTTGATTATTAACTCCCTGTTCATTTAAAGCATCTAATGCTAATTTCTGTCTTTTATATGAAGGTAAATAAGGTCATTATGGCTGCGCTAATGATTAGCATATCTCACAGGTGTAATTCTCTAGGAGTATTGCTCTGAAACTCCTTTCCTTCTGTTAAAAAAAAAAACACTCAGTGCCATGCCAAACAAAGATAAGAGACTGACTAATTTATCCTCAAATTTGCACCATGTACAAAAAATCATGCAAATGATCKGGGTTCTCAATTGGAAGACACAGCATTTGGGTGACATTAATCAAAGAAAAATATGCAGACAAAGGTGACAGCAATTCCAATACTCGTGCATAAGTGGCACAGCTGTGATTTCACTCATTGTATCGTCGTACGGTCCCTTCGCGTGGACCGCAACACAAATGGAAATTCTATATGTTACGGGAGAGCCTCCTCTCATTATTTTTTATTTTAGCTCACTGTGATCGAACGCCGGTGGACTTCTTTCACACTTAGGTGCTCATTTCTCCCAGTTACAGTAATGCAATCACAAGTTTCTGTTGGGTTTTCCATTATCACTTAAAGTTGGCAAGAAGCACGAGACTTCAGCTTGTCAGAGAAAAAGATATCTTGTTATCTGAAAATGAACAAATAGTTTTGTAGCTGAGATAAGACACATGGAGCCTGACCTAAAATTGAAAGGGTTTTAATAAAACATATGCCGAATGTCCAAACCTAAATTATGTCGGTTTTTAAATTCATGTTTAATCTGGATAATGATGACTGATTTAGACACTAGATGACTATAATCATCTCCTATGCCTCTTGCTCTGCATCTTCATTAGCTCGGTAAGTCTGTGTACAGTTCCTTGAAGTGTGAAATTTCCCAATATTCTTCTGTTTATCTGCCTGACGTGCAATGGTTTAGAGAGCTGCACCTCCACAGCCTGAGCTCACCTAAGCTCTCAACCGAGTTGTAGTGCATCGCAACCTAATCCCCCAACAGAGCCGTCAAGCCAGCCTGCAAACAGAGTTCACTGCTGGCTCTCTCTGCATGGAGTGAGCAAACCAACATCATAACAAAGGGTGTTTATGGAAAAATAGATGCTGGCGCAGCCGACCAGAAAAGGGCTTAGCAGTGATCAGACCCCCGCTCCCACCTTTATCCTTCACCGTTCACATTGAAATGCAAATATCAAGGCAGGGTTTCCATCCGTGTGCCACTCACAAATTGAAAAGCAGTTTTTATCTATGCAAATGCAAGCATGGTAATTGAAGTTAATCAATCAATGCTAGCTTTCACTAAAACCTTGAACATGATTGAATAAAGTAATTATCATTCAGGAGAAAATGATGAAGTTGTAGACAGCATGAACCTTATTAAAGGAGGATTTTGAGTCACAATGGCTTAATTTAGCCAGCAGCCCCTCTGTGTCTTCCTCCTCTTCTCCCCTCTGTCTCTGCACCTCTTTCTCACACTTCAGTCGATCCCCTCGTTTCGTCGCTCTGTGTCTCAATCTTGTGTGAAGCAGGATGGCTCACTGTTAAGAATATTTTAATGTGGTGTGAAATGTCTCCAAGTCAGACAACTTGTGGTACAGGACAGAAGCTAATCCTGGTTGAAGTTCTTGAAAATTTTAAAACAATTGTTTTTGCATTATCTGTTCTCTGGAAAACAACCGTCACATTTTATATACTGTATACATACATACATA
>NW_013952554.1:385297-389357 GCF_001266775.1 Austrofundulus limnaeus
TCAGAAGCACCTCATCTTTAGCCTCCTTTTTATTTAATGGTTCGCTGCAGCTTCAACCATTGATTAGGCTGAGTGAGCAGCTCTACTAAATGACCACCTTGAAGGAGATGGGAGCTGTTAGCCTTAATAGAGACGGTGTGCCCATTACACCTCTTGCATGCACGGTTCTTCTCTTTTTAACAGCCAAGATCAACTTTCATATTGGGGTCCGACGGGCCTCTTCTCAGGTTGATTTTTGACTTTAGCCCATTTGCTTCTAGTGAAAATGTTAAGTAGAAACCTCCCATCCATGAAAACCGGCCCATTATTTTCTAATTACAGTGCATTTAGGTCCTTCAGTCAGCGTGCGTGATTATACACAAAGCCATCTGAACGTGAGCACGGTGGAGGTTTTCTCAACTGTTAGGAACCTAAGTGGCTTTGTGTCCTTTTGTGTTGAACTCAAAAGTTTATCCACCAACAAAGTAAAAAAAATTAAAAATGGGACGCGCAAAACAAGAAGTGATCTGTGTCTGCACTGGTTAGGATCTTTTATTAAAGAGATTATACACAGCTTGCTTTAGTCCTCTCTTGCTTCGGTCAGGATCAAGACAGGACTTTCCCTTCCTACAGCACAGAGACAATAAGTGGTAGAAATAAAATCATAAACCCATTCAACATGTAGTATCCTCAAGTGTTAAAACTGGCAGCGGAAGCTGGACTAAGCCCTCCCACATACTCAGTCTTGAGAATTTCTCTGTTTGTGCTCTTTTGAAGAGTTTGCATTGCATAATACCCACAAGGCTTTTATAACAATCTGTAGATTAAGGCCAACAAAAAAAATATGTGCAAGAACTCCCTGGATTTCAAGTGCATTTAAAATACAATTCCCTTATAATTTGAGCTTTGTTAAAACAAAGAAAGCAGTGTTATGTTCTTGATGAAAACATCCACAGTGGACATTAGAAGTGGATTAACTGAGGCGTAACTCTTTGAAACAGCCTACACATATAATTGTCAAAAGCCAAACATATGAAGCCCTCCTCTTGCACAGTGGGGCAGACAAGAATAATTTGTTTATTTATAGATGGTGTGAAATTAAACACACTTAAAACCCTGAGACAGTATGGTTTAATCAACCCTCCTAAATCCAGTCCATGCTCACAATTCACAATGCAGCTTAAAGCAGAGGGGCATTAAACGCATTTCCTTATTACTCTATGAATGTGAGTCACCAGGCAAACAAAACTCAAGTAGTAAATTAATAGTAATAAAAACACCAACGGCAGGGACAGATGCAGAAATTAAAAGCCACCAATGAAAACAAGCAGCAGAGAGGCTTCATAAAATGTAAAACAATGACATTTCTCAGAACCAATCAAATGTACCTACTGCAGGATATTTAACCATATTTAATGTTGATTTGTATCTCATTTACCACAGGCTGGATGAATATAATAAACATGCAGCATTCAGAGTCCCTTTGATTAGCATGGTGTGCATTAATAATGTATCTCTTGGGAAGACATGGCAGTTAGTGTGACTGTAAAATGCTTTCCTTCATATGAAATATTTTACAYAGGATCAGCTCTGCAAATCTGGTGTCTAACTGTGGAAAACTTTGGGAATATAATCATTTAAATGATTTCTAATGCAAGGAACCCTTTAAGATTGTTACCTTTATTTTGCTGAAACACGTTTTTGTGACAAACAAATCAGGAAAAAAGTAACAAAAAAAATCTTTAGGTTTATATTTACAGTGGTGTGAAAATTTAGGCAGCCTCGTTAATTTTCATGATTTACCTTTCTATATCATTGATTGTTTGGATAAAAAAATCAGTAAAATATATCATATAGAGGACAAACACAGTGATATTTGAGAAGTAAAATGAAGTTTATATGATTTACAGAAAGTGTGTACCCTATATGATATATTTAGCTGATTTTTTTTATCCAAACAATCAATGATTTATAAAGGTAAATCAGGAAAATTAGCTAGGCTGTCCAAACTTTCGCACCCCATTTTAACTAAATAATATTAGCATGCTGTGTCCCAGTAAAATCAGTTATTTTTTGGTGGAACATTATTGTCACATTTGTGTTCAATTGATCAAGAGAATATCAAGAAAGATATCAAGAAAACACAAGAACAGGACGTCATGCTTCTCAACTAAGACAACTCCTACAACTATATGTCCCATTTTTCCCCTTCCAAATGTTCACTGTGAGGTACACGCTTCTATTGGTAAGTGCACTTGAGCAACACTTTCTACTCTTCGGGGGAACATCAGAGCCATCTTTCTGCTCCATTACCAATTCTCTGTGAGTGGTGAAAAATGGAAAGTCAAAAATCCAGATAAAAAAGTTGCCTTAACAAGAAACACATACACACAAAAAAAGTTGGATGAGTAAAAGTACATGAAAAGGATGTTTATGAGTGAATACAAATGTGATAACCTAATAGTTGTTACTTTAAAAACATGAAATTTCATTTATGAAACATTTTAAAGGTTTAGAATTTTTAAGATTTATAATAAAAGTGTTTGTGGAGAAAATGCCTTTCCCAAAATCTGATTTTCAAACCTTTGCACAAGCACATGTTAAGGAAATGTTTATTTTCTAATTTAAAGCCCAACTGCAAATGTGATTTTGTGGATCAGCCTTAACTCTCATCTTCTTAAAAACCCACATGAAACTATAAATGATCAGCAGAAAACATTAAATATTGATGCATAGAAATGATCTCTTTAATGTAAATGATGACAACTACAGAAAAAATGAGCAGTTTTTTAAATATTTTTGTCCCAAAATGAGCTGATTTTGGAAAAGGAAACATTTGTGATTCCTTGACACTTGTTTCCTCTTGATCCTTCCAGCAGTACAGCAGCTCACATCATCGTCATGATTGTCATTAGTATTTAYGAGCTTTCTGCAATTAGACTGATCTCACTGAAAGGACTTTTAAGTGTGATAGCCTGTGAAAAGCTATCACACAAAAATTAACTTTGATGGCTGAATTTGTTTCAATTAAGTTCAATAAAAGCTTAGTGAAAATGACCTGTGTCGAGATTCAAATTTAGAGGATATAATGAATGAACGGATAAAAACTGAGGAAGAATTGTAACTGGATGCATCGGTATTTTCACACTACTCTAAGAATATTACTTAAGTAAAAGCCTTAAAAAACATCTGATATTTTATACTCAAGGGTGAAATCAGATCTTAYATTAAAAGAGCCTTCCCATGTTTCTTAAACTTGAATTGAACAGACAGACAGTTTGTGTCTGTGAATGTTGATAATGGAAAATATTGAAAATTACTCGGTTTTTAAATGTTTTTWAAAAACAATTCTGAAAACAAAGATCTTTTATGCCTGTTATTTTTTCATTTTATCTTAGATTCAAAACACTTTTCATCTCACCTGTAATTATCAAGAGTAAATATCTGATGTGAAATGTGCTTAAGTATTAAAAGTTGAAAGCATAGGGTGAAAATGAGCAGTCCGATTTTTTAAAATGACATTTATTGGGAGGTGATCTCCCCAAAAAACATTTTTCTATTTTTCATTTTTCTAGGCCATAATGACTGTTAATACATGTATTAATGTACTGATGTTACATTAAATGTTAATGTTGAAAAATGTAGTACACAGTCTGTCTGTTTCAGCTTAAAGTGTGTGTAGGCTGCCATGATAGACCGCTACCTTCGCCCCCAGTTTCACTTTTTCGGTACACAAAGTGAGAACCAGAAATTCATTCATTCATTCATTCATTCATTCATTCATTCATTCATTCATTCATTCATTCATTCATTCATTCATTCATTCAGAGAGTCATGATAACAACAAAACCGGCTCGTTTGGACCACTGTGAGTCAGAGAGCTTCCAGCAATATCAACAAAAACTCAGAATCTGTAACTGGTGAGGGAATTTGTAAATGTTGTTTGTACCTGTTTCACTATTTAATCGTGCAGTTCTTTGTTTTTACTAAATTAAAGCCTATGCACTGTAAAAAATTAAATGTTGGATTTACTTAACCATGTTGTGTTACCTGGTTCCACTTAACTGAGTTGAGTAAATTC
>NW_013952554.1:389913-391614 GCF_001266775.1 Austrofundulus limnaeus
TAGTAAACCAGTCTCAAAACAAGATCAAAAAGGCTTTTTGACTGGATATAAGATTTTAAAACTTGGTTAGGTGGACATTTTTTGCAGTGTACCCAGTCTGTGAGCAGTGACGGGAGATCCAGTGTTAAAGATTACTGTCGTCACATTTTAAAACATTCTTACAGCATATACACCTCTGATGTGTTGCCATTTAAGCCAAACTTCAGTGAAAAATACTTTGATAAACAGCGATGGTGTAGCCCAGTAATTRTAAACAGCAGAGCAAGCGGAAATATAAAACTGACTTCCGCTATGAATTATGGGTAGTGGTGCGAATTCAGGATTACTGTGGATATCTCTGCCGTGGTCATACCATAGCTAACATAAAATAGGAGTAACAACATTCTACTTCTTAATTTTTTTATGCAGTGAATAGAAAGTGCAGATAATTGCATGAAAATGTAAGAAGTAAAAAGTCAGCTGAAAAATAATTATTCAAGTAAAGTATTGATGACCAACATTTCTACCTAAGTAAAGTCACAGAGTACTTCTACTTAGCTGCTTTAGACCTCTGGTTTTTTTTTACTGCAAAGAAGACCCCAATCTGTTGATCCAGCTCCCATTYCAAAAATATTTTGTGAACAAGACTCCCAGAAACTTGAACTCCTCCACTTTAAGTATATTTTTGTTGCTGGATAAAACATCAAAGTTATTATTATCCACAAAGTACAAAAACTGGACAAGTATTAAGACAATTAGTCATTTGCATCATATTTATTCATAACATCTCCATCTTGATCAACAAAGCCAAAAATCTACAGCCTATGTGGATTCAAAAGAAAGTCACCAAACTTTTTACATTCAGCTTTTTGACATATATCTAAAAATACAACAGAAAAAGTAACAGAAAATCAAATTCGTTCATGTRTTGGCCTTAAAATTCATCACTTTAACACTCTGGTAAATGTCCTTCGCTTCTTTCACACTTTCCCAATTACACACCGTCACAGTGATACTTGCTAACCCTGAAGGACATACAGTAAGTATACAAGGTTCACCATTTATAACCAGAGGTTCAAAATAACAAAAAATCCCTCCTAATTAGTTAGGTTTCACCAGGATGTGTCATCACAGTGTCAGAAGCCTCCACACCTTAAACACGTCCCACTAAGATTTTAGACATCTCCTACAAGTAAAATCCACTTATTACATGACAGTCTATTCCAGGTGAAACATTGTACAGAGAAAGTATATAACTCAGAGATCCTTCGTGTAATAATTCACCGGTATAATAAAGCATGAGCCTTATAGCAGTATATGAAAGTGTGAACACTTGGACAGTGAGTGGGGTATCTATTTTTCAGGGTGGTCATACTGGTTAGATGATGGCTTGAGATTCCCATGACCTCTTGCTTCAGCAGCACGGGCCTTATCTCTGGAGGGTCAATTACCATTCGCTTTTGCTTGATCTTGTTTGTTTAACTTGACACAGTGAAGAAAGGCCTGACATTGACCAGAATCTGCTGCATTAATGTGTTCCATGTTCTGCATTCATCACTGTCACCAAGCTGGAGAAGATCGCAGGCATCAGAGAAGAATAGGAAACAGGGTCGATGCATTTGTGTGAGTGTGAGTGTGAGTGTGTGTGTGTGTGTGTGTGTGTGTGTGTGTGTCCTTGTTTTTCTTACATCGTGGGGCCCAGGAAAACGCAGCCTCGTGGGG
>NW_013952554.1:393343-394147 GCF_001266775.1 Austrofundulus limnaeus
TATACATCCCTCTCTTAAGGTTCTCCCATGCAAGAGGAAACATTTAATTCCTTCAAGAAGTTCTGGGTCTGCCTCAGGAAAAAAAAACATGAACCTCTAGAAGGAGACATTATAATCAGTGGCCGGATCCACCTCAGCTGACTTATTTTGTTGTGGAGGAGTAGCAGCGGCAAGCTTCCCTCACRTGTATTAACTTCACATTTCAGTCCAACCACCTCACAGAGAAAGCCCATTTTAGCTGCTTGATTTCAGGATCTTGTTCTTTTGACATCTCTCTGTAAGTGCCATGCCAGCAGGCAATGGCGACCCTGGTTCTGTATTCTAGAGATTCTTAAYCTGTGGGCYGCGGMCCACAGCGCCACCTTGAGGGCCTCAAAATAACGTAAGGTCATGAATATAACCACRGTTYYTTGAAGGAATGGRACRAAGTACAACACACAGTTGTAWATGGGACACGCGCGCCCYCGCTCGCCTGGCTGAAGCCAYCTCYAATCACGKCTTTASACCGGTGACGTGGTGACGTTGAACGTCGGGTGACAGGCTMCGCCTTCACCCTATAAGTTCGGAGTCACCAGCRTCATTACTCAGTTAGATACCGCCCTTCACCGAGCCTTTTGTGATGCGGGGCCAACAAGGTGTTGTACTTCGTTCCATTCCTTCAAGGAACCGTGGTTATATTCATAACCTTACGTTCCTTTTCAGTCATTTCACTCAGTACAACACACAGTTGTATATGGGACTTGTCAAAGCACCCCGCAGAGCACTATCAGACCTGAGTTAAGTGTGCCTGAGTAAGTACTGTAC
>NW_013952554.1:395765-415838 GCF_001266775.1 Austrofundulus limnaeus
ATATATATTTGTGTTGATAAGCCTGAGTGGTCTGTTGACTGACCTTTGTAATTGTTCAAATAATTATGGGTTACAATATAAAAAAAAATGTTTGACATAATAATGTCTTGTGATTATTTGACAGGAGTTTTACTTTTAAAATGTAAGTGTATTTAATTTAGTTATAATGCAAACACAATAAAATTAAACCAAGATTTAGAATAATTATCATTTTGATCCATACATTGGTAATGTCTGACTGGGCCTTGTGCCACTTTCTGTTCAATAAATTGGGCCCCGAGGTCAAAAAGGTTAAGAACCCCTGTTCTATACGGTCTTTCACAAGCTGCAGAAGGCTGGCTGTCCATACTTTCTGACCACAGATGAGGTCTAGAACAAAAGTAAGACCCCACTCCAACATTCTGTCACTCRTTAACATAACACTCACTTACCTGGACTCAAACTCAAAGAGATCCTTCCACCACTTTCTGGTTGAGAACCAGAAGCTTAGATTACCTGACTCCCATCTGATCTCATTACACTCGCCTGTGAACCACCCTGGAAAATTCTGAAGGTATGATGCAAACAAAACCAGATCATCCATAAAAGGCAGAGAACAGACTCGGATTATAATCTGCAACTAGTTAGACTATGTCCCAAAAATGTGGTTACACAGGCAAACCATGGATTGAAAAGGAGCAGTGTAACTTTTGTTTGAGTAATCAAACAGTGGATGTGGAATTATAAATAAAGCAATAAAACAATTTGAATTCCTAAATWCTACACAAATCTCCTGGGTTCAGTATAACATAGGTGTTTTCAGACTGTGCAGCACACCAGCACAATACTGTAGGTAATGTAAATGTCAAGTGATCATACTGCTATGTAGGCAGCTATTTTTAGGATATAGTTCACAGTGTGCCTCGATTCTTCTTTCTTGATTTCTTTGTATAAATTCATCTTGGTCTCTTTGTATTTCATTTTTTACTGTTTAAGCAGTATAAACCTAATTCTTGTTTTTTATTTTATCTAAATTCTTCCAGTTTTTGTTTTAAGTGATTTTTTTGTATCAAAGACAGTAAGTCATTCCTTTCAATAATTGAATGCAATTTCAACTAGTAAGGAAAACCCTTGTAAATATTTTTAAATATACTTTCACAAAAATATGTCATAAACGTAAAACTTTAAATTTAGTATTGTAGGAAAAATCAGGTTAAAAAAAGTAGACAAAACCTGAAATGACACAATAAGCATCCTGTAAATTATTAATCTTTACTAATATATAATATTTAAAACTTTATTATAACTGCAAACAAGAATTTTCTACATGAAGACATTGCAGTTTTTGGGTTCTTGTTTGTCTTCCTTTTATTTTACTTCACTCCTAGACATTCATTGTCATTCTGAGATTGTTATGCAAAAAAGATGAACGCAAGCATTAATTCAGACTTCCATTATTTTTTAAAACACATAACACCTTCTATAGTATAAAAGATTCTCACAAACACTAAGAAACATAATTTAAATAGAATTTGATGAAAGGTTTTTGAGCAATTTCAAAGGCAGCATAGATTTTCATTTGTATATCAAAGTTTCTTTCCTCAGTGAGGCAGCAAAAGTACCTCAGATAAGTGCAGAAACATTGAGTTCTCACCATCTTAAAACTATTTTAATTTAATACTATCCATTTCAGCTGGATCCTCACAAAAAGTGTACAAGAATGTGATCACTAGTACTGGCTTTGTGCTCTGAACAAGTGTTCTCAACTGATAAAACTCTAAACAAGGAAAGAGGGAATATTACATCTTAGGAGAGTTTATTCAAAGCATTTTAATTAATTGTGTATCCTCAGTCTTTTACATAAGCTTCATTCTTGGTTAATTTTACTTTCAGTTATGGAAAGCAAATAYAGTCTATTTCCAGCATATATAAAAACAGAGAAAACCCATAATAGATCACATTTAAATCATAATCTCATACTTTATAATAATTCATTTTATAACCATTTCTACTGAATCTAAATTAAACTCAAATAGCAGAATTAAATAGCGTATTTTTCCTAAAGACTTAATGTGTGACACAGATCCAGTGGGTATCCCTTTAGAGCTATACATTTTTTGTTTAAAATAAAATAAAACAAAATAAAAAGCACTGATGCAGCTCTTCAGGAAGCCATGCTCATATTCCTGCCTCAGGAAAAACTAGAGCACTGTGTTAACAATGTGCCAGCCAAAAACAATTGTTTAGGGAATTTGGACAATTGCCAGGCTAAATTTGTAAGGAGACTCGCACATTAAAATGTGCTCGTGTGAAACCACTGAAGAGTCCTGCAGTCTGGATAAATTATTATTAAATCACTGTTTTCACACAGAAATATTTGTRTGCTGTTGTTTTGTAAGTTATAACATTTGAGTCGAGTTGTCCATTTAAGACAGTGGGGAGAGTCTCTCTGCAGCTGAAAGGCATCAACATATTGTGTGCAAACTTGAACAAACCGTAACTATTATTTGTTGTTAATCATGTTCCTTGTTTTGGCTGAAAGAAAAACTGTGTCTTTTCCATAATGTCTGTAAAATCTTTAAAAAAATTGAAAGTAGTGTTTCCAAAACATTCAAATCTATAGAGTAATAAAAGCACTTCATACATTAAACAGTAAATAACACCTATGCACCTTATATTGAGTATTTGCTGCTGAAATTTGGAAATGACTGATAAAACTCCCACACAGGCTCCTGCTGTGAACTCACGGCTGGGTTCGTGGCACAGAAAGCTTCACTTGGAGAAACTTGCCACTGGCTGACTCTGGGTTTATAATTAATTAATATGATCTGAGATCAACAAAGGTCTTATTGTTGTAAAGTGTCCAGCAATGATTGAATTCATACACTGAAAACGACCCATAACTAAAACACAAAATTATAGAAATCTGATAAACATTTTTATAAACATAAAGTATATTTCTTATTCAATTAGTTGCCTTTCAAACACTTGGTCCAAAACTACAGGAGTTCAACTGATAAAATCAAGTCCATGATTATATAATTAAATGAACGCTATTTCAGCTCCAGGACTTTTTCATTTTAATAATCATTTTCATTGGAGAAACACAAYTGATCATTAAGAGCCCAGAAAAATTAAATCTACTCTTCATACTTTTGGAAATGCATATCAGACTGTTACTGAGAGTTGATGAGTCATCATCAAAAAAGTGCTTTAAAAGCAATAAACAGGGAAACTGTAACATGTTCACAAGTGTTAAGACACTATAATACAATTGTGCTGTCATATGAGGATTGATTTATGCTTTAAAACATGTACAGTCCCAGAGAGATGAAGTCAGATAACTTTTATGTTCAATGCACAAGATTAAATAAATAAATCTTGATAATTTTTAAAAAAGTTAGTTTGGACGCAATAAATACTTATGCAGCATATTTATTAGGGTTTACTTGTAACAATAAAATGTGCTAGTTACACAGTTGTGTGGCGGTGTTATCAACAGTCAGTATCGTACCTGCAGTGGATGGCAGTCAGCAAGTCAGTTTTCACTGTAAACAGGCATCTAATGGAAACAAATATGATGTACTAATTCACAACAAATCATTCATTTTTTTTAAAATGGTGAGGTTTGAGTTGTTTTATTAATATGTGAATTCATTTTGAAAAGCTGTCTACTGCAGGTGAGATATTGACTACATCGCACCCCATTAAAAATAACTATATAAGTTCAAGGATTTTTTTGTCATGCAAAATCATTTCATTGTTGACTTTAAAAGTTTTGTTCTGTGTGCTAATTAATTTTTATTTCTGAAGGTTTATCCCTGTATGACTTATTTATATTGAAAACAGTTTAAATATATAAAAAATAATCCAACAATAATTTCTGAATGTTTTTGTAAAACCAAAGTTGAAACATTTTATTGTCTATAGTTCCCTGCTTAGCCCTTTATTCATTTTTTTAAATGTTCGAGTTTTGAAATGCTATTCAGAATGAAGTTGGTGCATTTTAGAAAGCAAATTAGCTTCTTTCTCATGCAGGTGYTGTGAGGAATGCCAGCACAGCATTCGGGTTTACGTTCGTGCTTGAGGTCAGATGACGTATTGGGGGAGAATGACAGGAAGGGTGAGGTTTCTACTCAGCTCTGCAGAATAAAAAAAAGAGAAAAAGTGCTGCTAGGTAAAGTGCCAAATATAGACTAATACAAACAAAACTCACGACAGGAATAGAAAGATCAAAACAATGCCTATTTAGTGCTCACGCAGCCAGTGTGAATAGCTTTTGTGTAATGCATATTATTGCAATCTCAGTGTAGCCGCAGTGCTGAGCAAATCTCAGTAATTAACCTATGGTAATGACAAAAGCCAATTTATGGCTCTTAAAGATCAAATGTATTTGGGTTAATGTGAGGTCAATCTAATGCATGTGTGGGAATACCAGAGCTGAAATTGAAGTAGCTGATTGGGGAGAGGTGTACTACAAACACTGACACACTAAAAGGTGCTGTCAAACCCATCCATTCTAAACAGACAATAATGCACAAGGTGTCAGGATTAATTTAACATAAGCAGGATTTGTGGTTGAGACGTTCACATTATTCATTTATTTTTGAGAAGGCAGAAATAAATTTCATTCAAAGTTCCTCCAAGTGAGGTTGAAAGCAGTGAAGAAATCCAGTTTTTTCATGTAGACCATCTGTGAATGTTGTCAGATGTAGCTGCAGTGATTCAGGAAAAAAATACATTGAATGTAAAAGTAAAATGTAAAGCAACCCAATTAAATGTTTGATATTAGATCAGGACATCTGTGAAAATGTTACAAAAATAGTTTTCAGACTTTCTGATTGATTGTATGCAGTGGCAGGGTTATGTTTAGGAAAATATGTCATTTTGATATCTGTTATAAAGTTCTTCTCATAACTTCTTATATTGTAAGTTTCCTTACAAGAATAAATCTTCCATGAGATTCAAAAAGAAAAAATAAGTAGGTCCTCTGGATGGGTTCTTCTTTAGTGAAATGTTTCGTCTCTCTTCCAAGAGACTTCTTCAGTCTGATGGGTTTCAGGTGAACTCAGCCTTATAAGCACTGCCTCCACATGGACAAACAGGTTAGTCACATGCAAAAGAGGGCCGTGGGATTGTTTTAGGATGACGTTCCCCAGCCACAGAAAACTACAACTTGAACTTACATCTATACAGGCATTTAAGAACTTCTATTTGAAGTTTGGCAATTGGTTTGTAGGTTTTGCATTTGTGATTTAATTTAGTTTCAGGTTTAGGTTATGTTGGTCTTTTTCTCTGTGATGGACCTGTGACCTGTTCCGGGTGTACCCTGCCCTTCGAACAGTGACTGCTGGATTTGKGCACCAGTGACCTTGAAAGGAAGAAGTGGGTTAAGATAATGATGGTGTTTTTCTGCTGATCTTGCATTCTGCTTCTTCTGTCACACCTGGTCCTGAGTTGACTGTCACACTTGCTCTGTGTTTAGTCATTAGTTGTCCTCAGTCATTCTATTTTCACATCCTTGTTGTCGATTCTTCCTTGGTTATGTTCTTATATTAAGATCTCATTTTTTAATTCCAGCTTAGTAGTAAGTTATGTTTTTAATACCTTTTAGTGTGTTTTTAAGACCTTTTAGCATTTCCTGATTTTTCAGCCTGACTTTGAGTGTGAGCAATCATTTCGGCCATTGCTCACTGAAGGTCCACTGCAAAAAAATGTCAAAATATCCATCTAACCAAGTTTTAAAATCTTATATCCAGCCAAAAAAATTCTTTTTGATCTTGTTTTGAGACTGATTTACTAAACAAGAACATAATGTGTAAGATTATTTGTCCTGTTAGCCTGAAAATTTGACTCCAATTAAGTCAAAATTTCTGCCAATGGAGTAAGAAAATTTTACTTGGTAAGATTCTTGAAATACTTGATTTGACTCAATTTTTTCTTATTTCAAGTATCTTACCAAGTGAAATTTTCTTACTCCATTGGCAGAGAGTTTTGACTTAATTTGAGTCAAATTTTCAGGCTAACAGGACAAATAATCTTACATGTTCTGAAAACAAGATTATTATTCTTACACAATCAGTTCTTGTTTAGGAAATCAGTCTCAAAACAAGATCAAAAAGACTTTTTGGCTGGATATAAGATTTTGAAACTTGGATAGATGGACAGTTTTTGCAGTGTATGCCAACTCATGAAACATTTTTATGTCTAAATTGCTAATAAAAGTTGTATATTTAATCAATTTGTTAGAACTATAGTATGTACACATCTAAGAAGCTTCCAGTTTATTTTTTTCAATTCTCTCTTCAACATACAGTAGATATCTTTAAAGTTTTTTCATAAGTTGGCATAAATTGTCTGAAAAGTCATAGACAGGGCCTTGAGAGAATTTGTTTCTTCAATCTTTAAACTAAGCAGAGCTTTCAGTTTTACCTATACATTTATGTTTTGTCCTTTTCAGAGTTTGTGTCTTGGGGGCCAACAGGTGAGACACTGGGTATAATAAAATATATGTTTTTTAATGTTTTATTTTTTATTTTTTGTCTGTGTGATAGATCTTACTTTTGTCAGACTATGTGCCCACCTGACCCCACAGAGTCCAGATGCTGGGCCACCTGGACTCAGTCACACACCAAAAAGGCATTAGTTATTCAACCAAACTCCAAACAGAGCCTACTGACAGATCGTGGCTCCCGGGGAGTTATGCTGTATTTAAATAGCACCTTTTGATATTGGATCAATACACCGGATTAACAGTCAAGTCACTCATGTGCAGATGCTGCAGGGAGACAGCATGCTTTGACTGTGATACATTATGTGCCAGAACTAAACAAAGAAGTTATTTCAATTCCAATGGTTTTGTTACTTTTTTCACCAAAGGTCAAGCGCTGTCAAAAATATCAGCATATTGACCTTTTTAAACATTCCAGAAACATTGGGATCATAGATTAAGCTTTCTTGCCCCCTTTTTTTCCCCTAACAAAGGGTTAAAACTCATTCACACCAAAGTCGCAGGGGGCTGCAACTCTCCGTGCTTGTCATTTGCAGGTCATTGTACAGTTCATTTGAAGTCTAACATGGCATGGACCGTCCTGGTGGCATCTGTGTGTATTGTCAGGAGGGTGGAGACACCGTGCAGAATGACAGCAGTTACTTGAGAGGATCAGTTAACCTCTCAAAGACACAACTGGCTCAGTTTGTTGACCATCATCAATGTATCATTATGCATGTTTGCGCTTATAAGTAGCATGCAGATTATAAATAAAGCAGATTTTTAAACAGTACAACCCAGTCGATTCTCAGATTTGAATATTTTTGAAAGATGCTTGATGATGTTGCAATACTTTGCCTGCAACCATTCAGTAAATTCAAAAATATTGTTTCTCATTTCAGTAAGTAATTAAATGTTATGCATAAGTGATTGTAAGTAAGTAATTATTAGCCAAAGGAAAAAGTTCAACCATATCCTTTTTTCTATTATTGTCAAAGGGGTGGCTGTGGCGGAGTGGTTATGGGAGTCGTCCTGGAACTGGAAGGCCGCTGGTTCGATCCTCCGTCCAGCCATCTCAGTCGTTGTGTCCTTGGGCAAGACACTTCACCCACATTGCCTACTGTTGGTGGTCGGAGAGTCCGGTGGCGCCGGTGCATGGCAGCCCCGCTTCTGTCAGTGTGCCCCAGGACAGCTGTGGCTACAGTGTAGTTTACCATCATCAGTGTGTGAATGTGTGAATGTCTGTTAGTGTAAAGCGCTTTGGGGTCCGGAGGGACTTGAAAAGCGCTCTATAAGTTCAGTACCGTTTACCATTTACCAAATTCTAGGACCATATTTTACCTCAGTGACACAAATGCTGTTTTACTGTCATTGTGTGAAAATCTTTGATATATATACTGTAATATTTGTGTCACTCTACCCAACCTGGCCGGACAACGGTAGATGCTGGGTTAGTACAAAATGTAAAAGAATAATTATTAGCATGATGATGATGATGATTAATGATTTTATTCCATACATGTCTAATTTATTACATAGTCTGAATCTATATATCTCAATATACCCTTTATATCTACAAAAATGAAACCACTTAGACTAATTACACACAAATAAATAAACCCATAAAATAAATATACACCCGATGTGCAGACCTATCAGTGTACGTCTACCCAAATACATACACTCACATGAAGCACATAAATCGCATTAACATGTCTGAAAAGAGGTATGAAGAAGTGAAACTTATTTAATCCTACCCCTATTCACCATTTCATCTTTATCTATTTTTTTATTTACCGTTATTAATCCAGGCAAATCCTATTGAGATCACAGATTTCTTTTTAAAGGGAGGCCTGAGCCTGAAGGCAACCTATCGTACATATTTTTGTGTTGTGGGGGAAAGTGGAGAAAACCCATGCAAGCACAAGGAGAACATGCAAACTCTGCACAGGTCTGACTCAGGAATTGAACCCAGGACCTTCTTGCTGTGAGGCATAAGTGGTAATAACCACTGAGCCGTCGTTTATTTTGTTGCGTTGAATCATAAATTTTAAATTTATGATTGATTCAAAATCTATTGTAAAAAAATGGGTAAGGGATGGACAGAAGGAACCCGCCGGCCTAATGTGGCCCACTGGCCCACAGTTGAATAGCCATAACCTAAAGACTGATTTATTAACAGCTGGTCAACAAATGCTTATGTCTGGATTTTTCATTGTTCATAAAGAAACCACTGATACCTTTGAACAGAAAAGTACTGTTTGGATGCTAGAACACCCCTAAAAGCACCCTGTGGTGCTTTTGTTAATTTTTTTTTCGATGAGAGACATACACACAATAAAATTAATGAATGAGATCAACACTCTGTATATACAGTACTAGCTAGTTTTAGTGTTACTGAAGTATTCATTGTATACATTTTGATAGTTACATTTTTTTTTCAGATTCAGAGGAGTCCTTGAAGTCAGGGACCAAAACCACTCCAGGACGTTGAGAGATCGCCTCTGCTGTCTCTGATAAAAGACAGTTCAGACAGCTGCTTTAATACACAGAAACATGTAGAGCCATACAAACAGCAGACACACACATCCTGCAAATATATGCATTGCACGTGCATGCACGCGCGCACACACACAAACACACATCTCCTAAGAGGGTTGTCAATATGACTGCTCCAGCAGGAGAATAAACGAGCTCCAGCTGGTGCCTCTCAACAATCCACTTTTTCTCATATCGTAGTGACATATAAAGAATTAAAAATTAATACGCTATTGTGTATTGATTGAAAAAATACCTGCCACTGTAATGGGYCGGTTGATATTTCTGAATAAAACAATGACAAACTCGTTATCAAAGGGCATTTTTTAAACATTTATGACAGCGGAGGAGCTGTGGCGCAGAAGGCCTCATGTGGACAATAAAAGAAATKCAGATGAAGACAGGGCCCATTTTGTACTTGCTCTTAGTGAAAGTTATGTTTGATAAACAATGCCTCTTAAGCTYGATTAACCTTGAAAGACCTGGCACCAAAGACTTAATAATGGAACTGATTATTTTTGGTGAGAGAAAAGATTCGACCAACGCTGTTTTCCTGAATGCTTACTTTTCATTGCAACGTACAGGAGATATTAATCTGCACTAAGAAGAATTTTGATGTAAAATTTGCACATTAAACCAAACAAAATGTCCSTTTGATGAGGGGATTGGACTGGAAATGTGCATTAGAAAAAGAAAAAGGTTTTCATTCTTGAATTTCAGAGACTGGGTGAGCTGCACTGATGCCGCCTTTGTTCGGCTGACTCATGACTGCGGAATGGAACCTCTGTGTGCTGTGGAAAGATTTCATCACCAAAACAGAAAGAGGTTTCACTTCAGCTCACAGAAACCAAACAAAGAGAGTCCAGTCCCGGCAGCGGCGCGTCCAGCTGAGCTGACATGAGAGCAGAGTGGAGTACAGATCTACTCTTAGACATGATGGACTGTGGTGTGAGTGTGAGAAGCCACTGAGACCAGTTCCCCTTCAGGGGAGGACTATGGGAGACATGGGTTGTCCACTATATGGGCCAGCAGGTTCTTCGAGGTGTCATCTCCACACAAATGTGACAAACCCCTCTGGTATGACCCATCTTCACACCACGCCCCGCATTCCCATTTTTCCATGTTTGTGGACAGACGAGCGAAGACCTTGGACTGGGCACTACCACAGGCAAGGAAGGAGACGGCGTGGACTCCACCGGTCACAGCTTCTCGCTCCATCACTTCACACTTATATCTCCCCACACTCTCCTCTGTCACCCCCTTCCTTTATCTTTTTGCAGGCCCCAGGCTTTCTTTGCTCATTTTGTGACTACGGGACTTTTACCAGGGTCTTGCCCAGACATACGCCACATGTCACCCTTCAGTCTGTAGCCACGCTGCCTCCAGCCAGAAAGCTTCGGTTTAAACTGGAGAATCATGACATGTCCCCAACCACTCTCTCTGTGCTGTATTTATCTCTTACAGTACAGCCTGAACACAGAAACTGTGCAATAAAAGTTAGTCCTGCTTTCAAACTCCAAACAAATGACCCCCCCCCCACACACACACATATTAGCAATATCCTCTGCCATGCATGACCTGAACCCTTTTATAAAACAAAAATAGCCTTAAAATACATTTTGAAGAAAATATGAAAATTTTAAATTCCTATGCATTGCATTGTTGTTACTTTCCAACATCAAAAATGTGTTTCTGCACCTCACAGCAGCTGAAACGATTTGTACTTTTTTTCAGTTTCTTTTCAACATAAAAGGCAAGCCTAATATATAGGAATGCAAAGGAAAAACTCTCCTGGACTAATCTTGTGCTGAGTGGAACCATGGTAATGATGATGGATTAGAATTACAGCAGTGTATTGGGATTACTGTGCTATTACCCAGCCTGGGAAGGAGGATGAGGAGGCTGACCAGTATCAAGCTAATCAATCAAATAATCGGGACAAGCCCTTGTCTACTAGAAACAATTAGACCATTTCTCCAAAATCAATACCCCTGCATTCTGTTTAGATACCCACTGGTCACTCATTCAATAAAGCCTCCGAGGGTTTTGATAAGCCTGCTGGTCGGCAACGGTCATTTGAGGCTCTGAGTGGGAACCAAATACATCAAACAGGCTCCAGGAAGGTCTCATAAAAATTGCAAATCGAAAACAATATAATTTAATGTGGCAAAGGTTATTTTTCCACTTGTTCATTATCAGATGTCCCATGTGGAACCATTGCTATAAAGGGGAAAAAATCTATTTTGTCTTGAGTGTTTGGGGATAACAGGCAGGGACATATATTATATCCAAAGCAGACAAACTAACGATAGAATCAAAGGGCTTCATAAAAGTTGCTCTGAGAAATAGTTCTGGTAGTGGAGGTGTCTCCTGTTTCCAGCACAGCTCCCATACATAATTAAAGCAGGAATTTGTATCTGTCTTTACTCTGTGGCCTCCTGATGAATTAATATCTGGTGGAAGTCCTACACAGCCATCAGATTAGCTCATTTATTTCTGTCAGCTACTTGCTCCATCAGCTATTTGTAAATCAGAGAGGGTTGTTGCTGGTGGGACGCTTGGGGTGGGGGTGGGGTGGAGGCCGATTGTTGGACATGTATTTATTATCATAAATGGGTGTTATGAATTAGGTCTGATTCAAATGTCCTAGCTCTAGTGCCGCAAGTAAGTGCACCGTGATGACTCTTTCTTTTTTTTCTGTCTTTCTGGTAGAAATGTTATGTTGGTTGTTATACTGTACATCACAGATGTCAGTAACATTACCAGTGCAGATACACCACCATAAACAAGRTAAGAAAGTGCTTCAGTTTGGTACAGTTCAAGATTCAATTCAATTAAAAWATGTATGGCCAATTAATGCAAACCAGTTTGGCACCCTAGGCAAGATTTTAGATGGTGCCCCTTGTGACATTTTCTAAATCTCATTTACCAAWTTAGATACATCCACATACSAAGTTAAATGGTTTTGTCTTTGAWATTATTTTTTGTCTTTAGAAACCAAGTTGTCTAATTAAAACAGTTAACAATATACTGTACTTCCTTTGAAACAATAACAAAAGTTCACCTCGTACTTGACAACATTTATTAACATCAATGAAGAATACCTGTTCTTGGTAACGAGCAGCTGGAGTCCAGGTATAAGCCCCCTGGAAAATTTTGTAAAAGATCTACTCAAACCTGTGCATTTTCCAGCTATTTGAAGAGCATTTTTCTAAATCCTTGGGATTAAAAAAGCAACATGAAATAAATATTTTATTAACCTGCTTTAAAAAAGCCTTAAAAGGCATACACAACTTCAATTAAATACTGCTCATRAACATTTTGGAGTAAATGCACAAGCCTATCTCTATCCAAAGCTGTCAATCTGAATGATGAACTTCAGCAGCGCTAATTTTTGTAACTGTAACTAGTATTTAGTTACTGAAGTTAAAATRTACTAAAATCATAAGAATCTTTTTCACATCAGCATCTAAAATGAATATTTGTGAGAAATAATGTRATCCAGCATGTCCATCCTACTTGCACAGATTTCCAGCAAATATCCAAACTGGTGACATGTTTACAAATACTGTAAATACTAAATGCTTCAATATAAGGACTTTACTAAGGGCTCAAATGAAAGATAAAACCCCCATAAACCACATTCTACCATCCCCATTTACTCACAGCTTGATTTGAAAAAAACAAAAACAAAAAAAAAAAAACAAATAAATAATCAAAAATATGAATTATAGCTTAGGGACATGAAGCAAATACCCACAAACAAGCAGCTAAAACTTAAGACAACAAATAAATCCTCCATTTTTTTAAGCATCACATCCACACAACTTGTAAAACAAGCAGCAAGAAAACAATAAAGGTTACTTGAATATTTGTCCTCTTTTTCTGAACAAAAGCGATCAAAAATGGCTGCTGGAATGAAAATACAGTATAATACTTTCTTTTAATTCTCCTGGATACAAAAAACACTCTTCCTTGACTTGAAGTACTCAAAACACTTTGTAACAAACATATATCCTCTTAAACAACATAGCCAGCTACTTGTCCAAAAATTGCCATAAAAAAACATGTATTCCATATCTGCTGTGCTCACAGGGGAGAAAAAAAAGCAATGTCAGAAACATGAAAGGTGCATTTTTTGTCTCCACACAAGGTCCTCACCCTCAAAAGCTACTATTAAATAAAAGATAACTTGATTGGCTAAACAGCTGTGGTGTCAGAATAAAGCTCAAAGCTGATTGGTACCATGGGCGGGACATGAGGAGCCTGACACACATTTTGAGCTTTGGAGATCCTAGATGATCTCAGTTATTCAAAAGAGGTGTCAATCAAAAGAAGACAACCAATCAATTTGTTTGAATGGCCCGTTATGCAAATTCAAATKCCCTGGCAGCATGGGTCAGACTATAAAGAGGTACTGTAGGAGCTAACCACAAACTGGGAATGTACCACAGATGGTGCTTYGTGGGAAAACAGGTAGAACACTAAAAACCATCTTTGAACCTGAACTTTATCAGGGATCATACCTGAAACTTCCATTATCCTTATTTTGTGTTCTATTTAAACACTGATCACCAGTAGTTAGACTTGACTGCATCATATGATAATTTTACAGATACAGACAAACAAGCACACACAGGTTAATTTCCTCCGCCACGCTGATGATTTCCTGCATCCTCTACAACGTCACAAAAGGATGACCTGATTGGATCTTGGAGCTCCATATTGACAGAGCTGGAGGTGTCTGAGCATTATGTGCAAGGGAGAGTGAAAGGCTACAGAGGGGAGCAAACAAGTCGACTGCATTAACCTTTAGTCTGCTAGGGAGGGTGGAGGGAAGGGGACTATAGGGGCATGAGCAGGCTGGGTTGGTTGAAGGGACACCCCATAATCAGGCTCCTGTCAGTGCTCTTTCCAGGAGATTAATTCAGCTGGTTTCAATTCCAGCCGCTGCTCCTCTAGCCTCAACACGGTGCACATATTGCCGTGTTTAAAACACATGCACATGGTGCTGACTCAATTTAACTCGGGGACAGCTGAGGGGGAAGGCCGGGTCATGTGAGTCGCCCTCAGTCCTTACAAACACAAATAACATGCCTCAACATGAAAGCGAAAATCTTAAAGAAAAACCTGGGAAAACTGAGCTGGGTTTAATAAAAGAAGGAGAAGATGTGTGATGATCTTGTTTTACAGTAACTGATTACTCAAAGCCATGACGGTCCTCAGGTGCAGCTCAAACTCCCCGTCTAAGCTCCGCAATCTGCCAGACAGAGCTTGGTTGTTGTGGCCAGACGCTGACAAGTCTTTACTGCTGCTAACTAATGAACTGATGAGACCGCAGTGCTGAGGAGCAGGTGATACAGCGGGATAGTGACAGAGACGTAGGGGTCCACCGTTAGTTACCTGTAATAGCTCTGCATGACGATGTGCACCCCAGCTTGGCTCTGACAGATGTCGGGGTTCTTCTGATCATCCATTTTCCACAGCACTTCTGTAAAAGGTCCCGTGGCATTGATAACACATTTGGCTCTGACATCAAATTCCTGCCCTATGAAAGAAAACAGCATCAATCACCAGGGGCTATTCATCTGTGGCTGGTGACAAGCCGGATTATTAATTTATCAGCGAACGCCCCCCTCTTTCTGTAATAGAGTGGCTCGAGTGTGTCCATGGGAGACTTCCCAGGATTGTAATTAATAGGAAACAGACATACCTAATTTCCCTCTTGCCTCTTTGTGTCACAGGGTGGCTCGGTGGCAGTGACTGAGGGTCTTTTGAATTTGTGGAAAGGAAATGTTTGTTAATGTGATGCTTGACGTTGACCAGCTACAGTACATAATGGGAAACACATCAAAAAATACCATGCAAATGATCTGTTGTGGCAACTTAATGAGTAAGATACTATCCCTAAAATTTTGACACTATATGGGAGAGGAAGCATAAATATGGACAGACAGGGTTCATAATTTGAAGTTCATATATATATATATATAAACAAGAAAAAAGATTTGAAGACAATAACCATTTCTATTATCTTGTCAGTCTTAGCCCTCCCTACGTGAGGTACCTCCTCTCCCATTATTAAAGTGAGGCATCTCCTCCAAGAGCACACTTCTGTCTTTTAAAACACCAGCGGGTGGTCATGTGTTGAGATCCTTAAATCTTGGTTATTCATGAAATGTTTCAGAATACCATCTTTTACCYTTAACTGCTTTATTCTTCCAAAGCCATCCCTATGCATGACATTTAAAAGGTAAGTAAGGCCATTTGGAATACGCTAATTCTGTCTTATGTTCCTCTCTACAAGATCTGAGGTCGCTCTCTACACCATAAAACGCTTATGAAATATTAAAAGCCTCTGCATTAGATGTGCAATGACTATGTGCAAACTAGCACTGGGTAAGAGATGCTGGGAGGGCCCCTGTTGTGCGAGCTACAGAGAAAGTGGGAATGAAGCGAGGCAGGCAGGAAGGAAGCGGCTTTTGTTGGATTTACCTGTGATCACATCCCTGCAGTGTGCTCTGCGAACCCCTCTTCTTTCCTATCTGAGGKTCTGCCCTCTTCAGTAGGTACACCACTTCAGTGTAATTGGCTATGGCAGCCCCATACCTGGCAGCAGTGAGGGCGATGGCGAGGTTCATTCGAGCATTGTTGTGTTGTCCTGCAGCGGGGGGACAGGACCAGAGCAGGGGGATGTGAGTCACCCCGAGCCTGTGACTGGTGGTATGGAAGTGTGTCGGAACCGATATGTCACATCTGTCCCTGTCACTTTGCATCAGTGCGATGGCTGCTTTGGCCACATGAGGAGCACACTTAAAGCCACAGTGGCCCTTTGGCCTGAGTGTACGCCCCCGACCACCCCCACCTTCCTCTCTCCTCTCCTGCATCGGGAAGGGTAACTGCTTCTTAGGATGTGACAGGGAATGTTTGGATAATGAGTAAATGCATCAAAGCCTTAGAAATACCAGGAGAGCTGAGGTCGCTGCTAACAAACCGGTGGTCTGAAAACAAATTTCCCCTTTGAATGTTACATATAATGGTTATAGCTACCATTAGATGATGCAAGTTTTATGATATTCATGGTGTTTTCATCATGCTTGCACCTATCACATAATAATAAAAAATGACACGTTAGCTAAATAGCAAATAAAGCTCGACAGCAGCTGCACTTCTTGTGTCGTTGAGGATCCTTTCACAGAATCCTTTTAAAGAACAGAAAAATCTGGTATCAAGATTTATGGATTAATTCCTCTTCAGCTCCAAAATACCAGAGATCTATATTCAGAGCCACAAGGTCACAAGTTTTGTAATTTAAATGAAAGGGTCTAAAAGGTGACAAATGAACAAAGCCCAGTTTCATTAGGAAGTGATTCTTATGTACATCTCTGAAGATTTATTGCCAGACAATCTCTTGGTTCAAAAGTAAAAAGAGTGAATAGAGATGATTAATCACTTTTAATGTTGGTGTCTYGGGTGACTTTCTTTCTATTTGTTATTTCCAAGGAAGTTCAAGTCCATGTTGTTGGCCGGGTAAAATGTTGTTACTTTGCAGGAATGAGCAGGGTCCTTTGTGCCTTGATTTATTTTACGTTTGAGCGACTTCAGGCTAGCTAGCTGGTGGGCTCTGCTTAATGCTACGACATGCTGGAAGCCATTCCTTCACTATGGAAAACGTATAAAAAAAACCGAAGGCAGAAATAACGTAAAAAAAGGGAAAGAAAACAAAAACAAAAAAAAATTTAAAGGCCACATTTTAGAATGAATTACTTACAAGAGTATGCAGCCTGCCATGATGTATTAGGAAGACCACAGAATCCACTTCTTCATCTCTGTGGGGTGAATGTGACCATTATAGTTTGTGGTTAGCAAACTTATGCCAACGGTGGTGTGTGAACACGCGTGCACACACAAACGCACACACGGGCAGCTCATGCTTGCGTGTGGCTCAGCACCGGTAGGCAGCGTCTGATCCCAGATGATTGCCGAGCCTTGAAATGACCCCTGAACCTGTGATTCACAGCTCTCTGCTGTGTGAGCCTGTCACAGATTGGCACCGGGCAAAGAACAGGAGAATTAATACTACATTAAATGTCAGGAATCCAAGGATTAGTCAGATGGCAGAACTGCGGGATTYATGAATGAACAGTGCATAACACGGCTATGATAACCTGACACACCGATGATGATAACAATAATGATGATGATAATTATCGTCAGCAATTAAAAGCCAAAATGGCCGAGTGACAGAGCTGAGCTAAATGAGCATCAAAGCTCCCTGGAGGACAGAAGACCCCACCCCCCTTTTTTCCTTCCCCATCCCCTTCGCTCCACTTCCCCGCCCCTACCTCCGCTCGGCTCACACCAGCACTCGCTCCAGCCTCCTGGAGGTACAAAACTCAGTGGAGTGAGAGGAACTCTGTAGCTGGACAAAATGCTGCAAAATGACAGCGACAATAATGACAATGAATTTCATGTCTCCCAGTCATGGAGCCATGGATGCTTGGCTGAGCTGACTCGTCCAATTAAATTGTTACAGGTACAGCGGGAGATAAGACTTATTATCCCACATTCTTTTGGCATTTTAGCACAAAGAAAGCCACGCTTAATGCTGCACAGATGCACCACATGGGGAAATATTTCCTCAAAAAGTATAAAAGTGAGAATAATTAAGCTCAGCAGGAGGAGATCTGGACTTTATCAGCTATCTTCATGAGAGTATGTTCGAGCTATTTGTGTGCATGGAATGTGACAATCTGTTAAGCATTTCTTTCTGAATTATATGTTTGCAAAGACTACATTTTCTGCGGCTAAAGGATGTCTATCTGTTGAAACTATGTGACTGTGATGGCTTGAAAAATCCCGAGGAGATGAACCCGAGCAGTCAAAGCCCGATCCCCGGCAAAGAAGGTCAAGGCAGAAAATGTCACTGCCATAATGTACCCGGTTGCGTATGGGGAAAAGAGGTGGAAAAGACAGCTTAGGGAAAAATCTGATCCATGTAATGTTGATGATTTGGTCTACAATAAGCATTTTTAAAAGTTTGCTTAAAATTACAACCTATACTTTTAGTTTTTATCTTGTTCTAGCAAAAATAATTCAAAATCCAAGCACAGCGATAAGAAAAATGTCTCCTACTTACTTCTGCTAAATGAATAAGGTTGACAGATCACTGCTCAGATAGTGGGCACATTTGCTCAGAAGTACGTTGCCTTTTTGCAGTACATGGGAATCCACATATCCTCAGATGCTAAATGAAGTCTGACAGATAGCCTAGAGAAACAAAGTTGGGAGTTTGAAGCTACAAGGGAAGACCCTGAGTGAACAGGACATGCTATGTACACCCTGGCTAACAATCAACATATGCTTTGTTTTTCTGATGCCAACACGAAGCTCACGTAGCCTGGAGAAAAACAGATTCTGGGACCAGTCGGAACATGATGCCTGCTGGCTGTTTTCGGCTCTTTTTTTTTCAACAACCAATACAAAAAAAAAAGGTTTTGAAATTTGTTTATGCTCATATAAACTGCAATTAAGCGGTTCTGGACTAAACAAAGGTAAACACATACATATGTGGCTGCACTTTTTACAATTTTTTTATTGTATATTCATACTTTATGTATATTTTATTTTGTACATCTGTTTCTGAGGGACCAAATTGACCTAAAACCTGATTGAGTTGAAATCCTAGAAGTGTTTTCTTTCTGTTTGATTAAGGGTCAGTGCTGGAGATATTTGTCAAAATACCAAAAGTAACTAAAGTGTTAAAAAGTAGGAATTTTTAATTTGTATCCCTTGCATTTCAGTTTAATGCAAATACAACATAATATTAACAGCTGGTCACACAAGCATTCTTTTTTTATATGTTTGTAGGCTAAGGTTGAATGACTGTGACGGCCATATTTAACTGAGTTGACTCCAAAGCTGTGTCTCAATTCAGGGGTTGTAGCCAACGTAAACTGCAGCCCATGTTGGCCACACCCTATGTAGACTGTAGGACACCCATGTGGGCTGCATAAACAGCTGTGAAATGAGACGGTCTAATATATGGATGATGTATACGTTTGCGTGACCACATGCTGTCACCATGGTGTTACTTTTTATATCACATGCCTTCAGCTGTTTTTTTCATGGTATGACTGCATAAAATTCAGTGTCATTAGAAAAAAAGTTGCATGTAAATAAATAAAAAATCATAATAGTTTGGGTTTAGCTCCAGTATCAGTGCTTGTAATTACATTTTATTTGAAGGGATAATATTGAGTGTTTCTCAGGCATATATTTAAATTCTATACCATACTAAAAGTAACTATGTCACCTTCAGTTGTTATTAAAATTTTGTTAATTTGTTTGAATAGAAAATAAACTTGACTTCTCATCATGTGTTTCTAAACGTCTTGAAATTGGTCTCTGTCTCTTTAAGAACCTCCTTCCGCTTCTGTCCCACCCATTTCAGCACAGGGCTGGGTGTGTGTGTTTGTTCTGAGATGAGGAAGCTCAGCTTGGAGACACAGCCCAGAGGAGGAGCTGATCCCAAAAGGCGGTTCTAGACCCAACCTGTTGTTTTTGCTCCCCTGCCTGGCTGCCTCAGGACACTACAGGATTTCTCAAACATGCATGAATGAGTCAAAGCAAGACTCTGTATGTTTTTGATGAGAGGATAACATTATAATATGATTTAAAACACAAAAAAGTCGGATTTACATGATATTGCCCCTTTAACATCTCATTGCAGCAAACATTTAATCAACTAAGTTGCTATGGAAATACAAAATCTTTGGTACGTAAGGATTTTCAAAACTTTGCCATAAAAAATAAAATAAATAACTCTGTCTTTTCTGTTTTTCTGTTTAGTTTGCAGACGGTGCAATGAATCCTGGGATATATTGGTCGAATAAAACACTCAGATGCAGCCTACATTTCTGGAGCTTTGTCGGCTACATGAGTATGAATTGGGACAGCCTACAAAACAACACAGTGATGGGCAGCCAACAAATGGACCCTAAGTTTAGTTATAAATGTCAACTCAGCGATTGCTTTCTGAGTTTCCTTAAAGTGTACCCCCCCCC
>NW_013952554.1:417295-434579 GCF_001266775.1 Austrofundulus limnaeus
TTCTTGAACCCCGTGAGGACCTTCCATTGACTTTCATTCAATTTTTTAGACTTTATAGCCTAACCCTGACCACACGCCCTAAAATTAACCTCACAGGTAACCTACCTGACCCTAAAACTAACCTAAACCTTGGTTCTAAACCTAACCCCACATCCGTAATTTGCATTTGGACCTGTGGGGACCTGGCATTGGTCCCCAAGGGGCTGCTTTTTTGGTAAAAAAAAATCCCCACGTTGTAGGAAAAACCCATCCACACACACACACACAGACAAAACATTATCATCATGACTTTGCCTTCAGTGGTGAGCAGTAAAAAATACTCTTTGTACAGTTTGTTGTCTGATTAATGCAATCATGGTCCTCAACTGTGGTGAGGGCTGTAATTTAATAAAAAATAAATAAATAAATTGAACACAGTGATGTGCATGCTCATGATTTAACTGAATCAGATTTTGGTTAATGTTAAAATCAATAGTTCAACTGTTTGTTTTTTTGATTTGTTTTTAATAACCTCACAAAGACGAAGAGTACCAGAATCATCATTCTGTAATATTAGGGAAAATGCCGCATTCAGTACCGACAACGTGTTGTGAACTAGTTGTTCCCCCCACTTTTCTAACCTTCTTAAGACAGTCTGATGCTCCCCTCTTTAACGCAGCAATTTTTAGCTCTAAAAAAAAGACTTTTTTTCATGTTTTAGTCTTGAACTCTCATTTGAGGTATGTTAGTCAGGAATGGCTTTGCATGAACAAAGAAGAAGTTCGGGGATGGTGACAGAGAGCATGATGAGTTAAGACGCCGCTGCCACGGCCCAGAAATGAGAGGGAAATCAGAAAAATCTCCGAGCCCCCGTCTCAGTAATGAACCACACCTGTACACTGCTTTAAATACCAGAGAGGAGCTTTAAATGTCAGGTGCAATTAAAGCTTATGATTCAAGGCTGCACCAATCAAATCAGGGCCTCAGAGTTCAGCAGTCTCACAGAGCAAAGGCGAAATGGTGCAGAGATGCTATGGACCAGTCTCTCTGTGCAGCTCAGTGAGCCTGACAGCCCAAAGGTGATTGTAAAGTTTACTACCAGTCGTCTGAACGTCTTCATCTTTGCAGTGGTTTTATCAACGGAAGGCTTGCTGTTTTTTTCTGGGMATATGAGGTGAAAAATGAAGAATAAGAGCGGAAAAACATCAGCTAATTTACACAAAAATTTGGCGAAAGAAAACAAATGAAAACAATTAGGAAATGACGTAAAAATAAATGTAATTATCACCAATAATCCTGATTTTCATTATTTAATATCTCTAGTCTCATTGCATTTTTTATATTTTCCGTTTTTAAAAAACACCCCTCATAAATATCTTCAAGCTTAAGAAAAACAGCTAAAATATGGGATTGCTGCAACCTCAATAGCATTTATCAAGACACCTTTATGTACATAAAACAGAAACAGTAAAAAACTACCATAGACAGCGTTTTAAATATGTCATTTTTAGGCTGCTCGCTATTTAAAACCCCAAACAAGTTGATGCATTTGAGGGTAAATATTCAGCTTGGAGTTTAAAGTTCCCAGACCCCAAAACCATTGATGCTTTAATTTGCCTCCTGTACAGTAGAGCCTACATGTTGCTGTTGAACTGCTGAGTAGGCAGCTGTGTTTCCAGCAATCACACTAATTGGTCTCTTCTGCTGCTCACCTCCAGCATCCTTGTATGTTCATACAGATTGGAAAATAAGGCTCCTAAAGAAAACACAAGAAGAGAATAATGAGATATCTCAAAGGCTGTGAAATGTAACAGAAAACTGTGACATTTTAGTTTGAACCTGGGTGACTCATCTTAAATAACTCGTATCACAGGAGGACACACAGAAGCTTCATCCCACCTATTACTGAGGGATAATTTCAGAGTAACTGCAGAGGTTTGCTAAGTTGAAGAAATTTTTTAAAAACTACTTGGGGAAAAAAAAAAAACTAAAACATTCCAGGCAGTCAGTCATTCAAGGCAAACATGTCAGTGCTTTCCGTGCATGAAAAATGAACACAAGGGGGTAAATAAAGCAATATGACCAGAGAGACCAGGAATTCTGCGGATAAGTGTCAGCTGCGGAGAAAAAATGAAGCATTTACCTGTTTGTAATCCAATTTCATGATGGCTTTCTGTAGATATCGGACTCCTCTGTGAATGAGCCCGGTGCTCCGGCTGCTGGAGCTTGATGAGAAATCGTCTCCCTGCACGGGGGCAGTTTGGAGATCTGACAGGCAATGGGAGCCATGGAAACACGTCAACRTTTGGATCCTTATTGTCCCAAATCTTCAGATGGGATCAAGGAGCTACTCGCATATGCACAACTTTCTACTGTAATATTCATGACGAGAACAATATTGTGAGGCCATACATATTCCATTGGTTCAAAACAACAATCATTTCTGCCAGTATGACAGCATTGAGTACAAAAAGACACCCCTCCTGTTTCGAGACTGTGTTTATAAGAGCAAAACTTTAAAATAAAATCTAGGAAGTAGTTGTTGTCTTGACCCTGTCTTGATTTTATTAGATCTAACCAAGGAAAAGCAGATGAATTGATTTGTAGCAGTTCTGTCCCACATGGTCCAAAACTCCACTTAAAAACATGAATTAGAAGAGTTTTAAAGCCACTTAATTCATCTATAAAAAAACAYAATGAACATGAGAGCAAAACACACCCAAGATGCTTCAAACAGCAGCACAGATAATTGTAAGGATGTTTTTCCTCAGAGGAGGAGAATGACACATTTTCATTTATTCATGACTGGACTGTAAATGATACATGTAAAYGATAGAAATCATCCTGCAGTTCAATCGGCACTGGTGGTGTTTGTGAAGGATCCCTGAAGTGGAGGTTTGAAAGCAGAGACWAAAAGGTTATGTAACACCAGCCCAGAAAAATAATCATTCAAAGCTGCAAAAAGAGCCTGACAAGAAAAAACAAAAATATTTTTTAAAAGAATCCCAAAAATCTCCCTCCAGACGAAAAAAAGGATTCATGCATATTTTTGAAGGAGTGTAAAGGTTTCACCAAAAGAAAATTAATCAATGATCAGTTCTTAAAGCTATTTTAGCAAAATTAATTTATTTAAAAAAGCAAAAATATATAAATCACTTTTCATCTCCTCCCTGCTGATTCTGTCTGTGTGCTCATCTGTAATTCCTTTAGTGTCCACTTAAAATGCTGTTGTTTTATCCTAAAACTGTCAGTGTTTTAATATTTGTAGAATTATTTTTTATAGTGAAAGTTACTGAAAAAAGAGTAATAACTAATTAACAATAGAAAGTTTTTTAAAGCTTCAGATTGATACACAGTTGCTGACTTTGTAATGTGTAATGCGGCAATGGTTATTTGTTGTAATGATGAAACGCACACCACTAACCAATGCACTACATCAGACTTTGTCTACATGAACAATAGATGCATTATAAATAAATAAATAAATAAATAAATAAATAAATAAATAAATAAATGCATTTGCCAAAGAAATGATTTAACTGGGACTTATTTCTGTTTCAGTTGAATCTTACAGTCATTTTTTATTTTCAATCTCTGTGCAAACAGGTAAAATCTAAAATGTAAATAAAGGTTTTTGCGAGAGGCTAGGATCTTAAAACCAAGCTTTAAAAGTTAATCATTTGGTGACAACCACAGAACTCAGCTTTATATTTTTTCTTCCTTACACCTTTGCAAGACCCTTTGGATGAGGGTCTCTCTAAAACAAAAACAAAACAAAAAAAACTAGTCATCCATTTCATTGTCACATGACTCCAGGGGACAGTACGCACTAATAAATGTGTTTCATTGTTATGCATATGTCTTTACACTCCTCATGACAAATTTGAGAAAAATAAGCCATGAATTTTCATCTGACAAAACTGTCAAACCCTTATCAAGCAATAAAAAACAATACATCAATTTCCTGTTTGTGTTCCAGACCCAATAACATTTCAAAATATTGTCTTTCTTAGATTAATCACAAAATCTGCATGAAGCATGCAGGTGGATGGCACGGAGATGTGGTAACGAGCAGAAATCGACTAATTGCAGGGCTGGTCTTAATAAAGAAAATGATGGAACTGGCTAATTTAGCCTGAAAAAGACAAATGACATTCTCAAGTTCACTGTGATTGTTAGTCATGCATACATTACAGATATTTTCCTATTTGCCAGAAAAAAAGGTAAAAGTTTTAATTAGTCCCTGAGTGCGATTTACGCGACACTGTTTGAAATTCTTCAAATTTATGTTTAATTCTAACCCACTTTTTCGTTCAACGCACAACTTCAGTCTTCTTTTTTAAACACAGCACCGCTCAGTGTCACCAGTTATCTGCTGTATTCTATCAGACAAATAAGGCCACAAACACACACAAGCCTACTTTTCGCACTGACAGCTGTTCCCATTACTATATCGAATGCCCAGCTTCCTCCTGTACGGCTCAGCTCAGCTGGTGATCCAAAAAGGAAAGAGAACATCAGCAAACTTTGCAGTGTAAGTAATGCCCGGAAGAAACAAACTGCATACATCAGGTCCGGTGCAGCCATTTGAATTCATGCAGAATTAATGGGCCGCATATTTTCTTAGCTTGCCAAAAGTTTGCAGGCTTTTCTGAGGAGACACGCAAAGGTGGAAAATAACTCAAACACTATATTCAAGTGGAAATTTAGGACACTTGTTGCTTTCTTTGAAGAACTACCTAATATAGGTTTGAAAAGAAATGTTCCTTCTAGTTTTCTTTTACATATAAGCTGCTTTTTTAGAAGAGTAAAATGACAGAAGCATCGTTTTATTTTAAAACAAGCGAGGTAAAAGTTTAAAAATAGCCTCTTGTGCAGTTTTTGCACGCAGCAATTCATGTCCATTCTAACGCGAAACTTAATCATCATCAAAAATTAATTCCAGGAGACATTTTCAACACGAAAGTTTCATTTATCTAATAAATACAATGATTTTTATGTTTAAATTAAACATTTCACCGTTTGCTGTTGCCTTTGTTGTTCAGTAACAAACCCTTAATCATGATTTTTTTATTTCTTTAAATGTCTTCATTCTGTTTGAAGTCGTCACACGACTAATGTGCAATAAAAATTATAAATAAAAAAGCTTTCCCGCACATCTTAAACGTTCAAAATTAAAATATTATGTAAAACACATATTTAATTGTAGCAAAGTTTAGTAAAAATGTTCAAGTAAAAAAACTGAATGGATTTTTTTAATTTATGCAATCTATATTTGACATTAGATTACTGAAGCATCCATGTGGTTTTTTTTTTCTTCTTTTTTTTCTTGTGGTGGCCAGAGTGAACTACTTTTTTATGCTGGGGGGCAGCTGATAAATCTGCAGAGTCATGAGCTGATTAATGGGAGAGACATAAAGAAAGAAGAAAGTGCTGATTTGCAAATCTGTTTACTCTTTTTTGGAGTTTAATTTATGTTCAATCACATGAACCTATCTTAAAATGAATTGGTGCCAGAAATTTAGAACAAGAATTTCTTTTCTTTTTTTTTTCTAAACAGTGAACAACTTCTCAACCCTTAGCATATTGCTTTTAGCATTATGTTAGGAGACAAAGTGTTTGGGAACCATCGCAGTTAAAAGTAATTTATCACTGTTAAATGTTTTATATAGCTAATCTTGGATGTTATCATCAAATTAGTATCAAAAATATAAAATATCAGAATGTAAAGTAGRAGCAACATTTTACCGTGTTGTTTTTACACTGACTGTATAAGGAGCTCAGGATGTCTTGGATCAGACAAGTTTCTGGGCAACACAGTTCTCATTAATGCCACAAATATACCAATATTCATCTATTTGGTTCTCAAACAACAGTAAAACAGCTTCTAAATATAAATGACAATAATGTCTCTTTCATATGAATTACAAGAACACAGCATAGACTCCAGCTCTTTTCTTTAAATGCTTTATTCATCATCATATTTAACAGCTGGAGCAAAATTCACCTCAGTCTTTTCAACCAAAGTTATCAAAATGAGGAGCAAACTTATTGGTCTGGACCTGGAACCACTGGCCATTATTTCCTTCAGATAAACCAGACCAGCTAAAAAGCATCTGATACACATGTACACATCCCCACACACACATTAGATATATGCAAACACAATATTCAGTACAGTCTCCTCCTCCGTCACTCTTTCATGAACTACCATTACTCATCATATATGCTTTGTGCTATGATTTTTTTTGATGCTTTAAACCCAAATTAAGTTCCTGATAGAAAAAAAAAAACATTGACTTTGATTTTGTTACACTTTTCTATTAAAAGGCTCTGTGACATTTGAAATATCTTTGACCTAAAAAAAACATCACTTGCTGCAAAACAACATGATTTAACTGACCATGAGCTGCACCTCTGCAGGTTGATTTATCCTCAGATCATTTGCACAAAACAAAAAAAAAAATGTGCACAGAGAAATAATTAGTTTCAATCAGACCAGCGTGAGTGCAGCTGCATATGTATGTAAAGCACAATAACTCCAGCACAGAAATCAGCATAAATTTTAAAAGCATAACAACAAGTCAAAGGAATTCTGCTTAAATTTAGCTCTTGGGTTAATACTTGTGGTAAGGTGAAGCGTGGTTCTGTACAGTTCCTCCAGCACAACAGGAGCAAGGTTTGACTGACCTCAGGTCTTCGTCCTCCTGTGTGGATGCTTCATCGTTGCGAACTGAACCCATGRGAAGTCAAATCCATTCCTCCAGCTACTTAGAGCAGCTTAGGAAAAGCCTCATCCACAGCGCTCGTTATCCATTCCACAACACTTTAGTTGGTGCCGAAACGGAGCAGCTGCAAATTCCAGCACAAAAAAGAGATCTGTGGCTCTGTGCAGACAATCAGAGCAAAAGCTCGACAGAAACAAGTCGGTTTGAGCAAGCTCAATAATCCAACTTCAGCTTGTTTGATATGAATAAAGCAGGCATCAAATAAATACACAAGTGCATTTTTTTAAATTTGGGAGACCATTTTTTTAAACCCCCAGAATCTCATCTCATCTTTTTTAAAAAAAAAGCTCACATAGCCAGCAGCACTGACACTGAACGTAAAGAGTCAGATGAATCCACATTTAAAGCTATTACAAAGAAATTCATTTTACACTACTTAAGAGTCCTCTCAACCTTTTATAATTCAGATGTATTATTAATCAAAGAAATTGACAGAAAAACTAATGGTTTGTCTGATTTTCACTCGGGCACAATCCAGCCAGCAATTGATTGTGGAAGCAGGGACACCTGCAGCTTCAGAATACATTTTCACTTTCAGAAAAAAGGGGGAAGAAAAAACACAGCACCATGAGGAAATATTGCCCCACCACATGAATATGCAGGAACTTGATACCAGCAGTGTCATTACTAATGTTGCTGCCAATTACAGAGCATGTCATGACACTGTGATTCATGAATATTCATCATTGACTGATATAGACAGCMGCAGTATGCAGAGGCCTCTATTCCCATTTTACTGTCTCGTTGCGAATGGTGAACAGGTACCTCCATCATGCCACGGAGGCGCCTTCCAGCTGCAAGACAAGCTGCTCCATAAGGCATTGCTAGTTAACAGTGTGTTACATAAAGGTGCATAAAAGTGACAAAGTGCTTCCCGGCTCTAAAGAGCAGGCATTAAAGCATATTAAGTAGACATTTAAGCTTGTAAAGTCGGATACTAGAAATGGAAAGAAGACACGGAACAAAGAGATGCCTTCAGGGTCGGGCTCCACAGTTATCAGAAAGTTTGATACCTGTCGATGTTCAAAGATGAAACGAGGTTTTGTGAAAATGAGCAGCAGGTTTTGAGCTGTTGGCTTCACCTGAAAGGAGGACAGCGACTCTTTCCAAAGTTGTTCTGGTTTTCAGAAGAAAAAGTGTGTGCGAAAAAGCAAACCATCAATGATTAAGAGGTGTAAAAATGATAACACATGACAATTTTTCTTTTCAGTTTCTCTAAGAAAATTGTAGTTTTGATCAAATAATTAGAAAAAAAACATGACACACATCTTCATTAAACTTACAGAAGGAAAACAGTTGTCTCATTACAATATATCACAAACACAACATGAAGCTGCTGCTCACACATGTTATTCACTTCAAGAAAAAATATTCAGTTTTAGTCAGTTACTAATTTAAAAGTCTCACAAGCCATTTACATTCTGAAAGTATATTTACTTAGTCAGATTATGTATTCTCTTCTGTTTTTGAATTAAAATGACCAAATAAAGTTAAATGCTGACTTTTGCTTTTTAAATTGTAGAAAGACCCATTTAATCACCTGCTGTCAGAACATGAAGGTGGACAAAATTTTTTACTACTTGTGTTCATGTACTCAAAAACATTCCCATTCACCTATTAATGCATGTAAATAATATATGTTACTTTTACTCAATTCAATTGAGTAGAACCTGTTGACATAAGTAAATCCAGTGAAAATGTCAGCAAAATATCTTACGAACTGGTATAATTTTAATGAAAGTTGCAGAAAGTAATCATTGGTTGTACATCTAAAACCGATTAGTCAGCTTGATTCAAGATGGAATCCTATAAACACAAAATTGTTGCAAGACCTTTTCTACAACCCCTGGCAAAAAGTATGGAATCACCAGTCTTGGATGAGCACTCTTTCAGACATTTCATTCTGTAAAACAAACTCAGATCAAAAACATGATTGAATAATAAGGTCATTCCAAAACGCAACTTGTTGGCTTTCAGGAACACTCAAAGAAATGAAAAGAAAACATTGTGGAAGTCAGAGAATGTTGCTTTTATTGACCAAGCACAGGGAAAAAATATGGAATCACTCAATTCTAAGGAAAAATGTATGGAATCACTCAAATTGGAGGTAGAAAATAAGGACACACCCAGTCAATTTCCTTTCCCTAAATGGACACCTGCATCAGATTAGATCTGCTCGTTAGTCTGCAGTTAAAAACACCTGCAGTCATGACACCTTGGACGGCTGCTGGACAAAGTGGAGTGGCAAGAACCATGGCTCCAACAAGAGAAATGTCTCTTGAAACAAAAGAGAGGATTGTGAAACTTCTTGAAGAGRGTAACTCTTCATGCATGGTTGCTAAAGATGTGGACTGTTCACAGTCATCTGTATCCAAGATATGGACCAAATACAAACAGCATGGAATGGTTGTTAAAGCCAAGCATGCTGGTAGACCAAGAAAGACATCAAAGCGTCAAGACAAACAATTTAAGTCTATTTGTCTTGAAAACTGAAAAAGTACAACTAAACAGATGAAGCATAAATGGGAGGAAACTGGAGCCAATGTATGTGACCGAACCGTAAGAAATCGCCTAAAGGAAATAGGATTTCAATACAGGAAAGCTAAAAGAAAACCATCATTGACACCTAAACAAAAAAGAACAAGACTGCAATGGGCTAAGGAGAGGCAATCATGGACTGTGGATGACTGGATGAAAGTTTTCTTCAGTGATGAGTCAAGAATCTGCATTGGACAAGGTGATGATGCTGGAACTTTTGTTTGGTGCTGTTCCAGTGAGATTTATGAAGAGGACTGCCCGAAAAAAACAACCAAATGTCCACAGTCCTTGATGATACGGGGCTGCATGTCAGGCAAAGGCACTGGGGAGATGACTGTGGTTCATTCTTCTATCAATGCACAAGTTTACATTGACATTTTGGACAGTTTTCTCATCCCTTCAATTGAACAGATGTTTGGAGGTGATGAAATAATTTTCCAAGATGACAATGCATCGTACCATAGGGCAAAAACAGTGAAGGCATTCCTTGGAGAAAGACATATTCAGTCAATGTCGTGGCCTGCGAATAGTCCAGATCTCAAACCAATCGAAAACGTGGTGGAAATTGAAAAAAAAAATGGTCCACAAGAAGGCTCGGACCTGCAAAGCTGATCAGGCAACTGCTATCAAAGAGAGTTGGCACCAAATTGATGAAGATTACTGTTTGTCTCTCATCAAGTCCATGCCTCAGAGACTGCAAGCCATTATAAAAACCAAAGGTGGTGCAACTAAATACTAGTGATGTATTTTGAATCGTCTTTTGTTTATCCGTTTTTCATGATTCCATACCTTTTTCCTCAGAATTTAGTGATTCCTTATTTTTTTTCCCTGTGCTTGGTCAATAAAAGTAACATTCACTGACTTCCACAATGTTTTCTCTTCATTTCTTTGAGTGTTCCTGAAAGCCAACAAGTTGAACTTTGGAATGACCTAATTATTGTATCATGTTTTTGATCTGAGTTTGTTTTACAGAATGAAATGTCTGAAAGAGTGCTCATCCAAGACTAGTGATTCCATACTTTTTGCAAGGGGTTGTAATGCATGTAAAAAATATATGTTACTTTTACTAAATTCAGTTGAGCAGAACCTGTTGACATAAGTAAATCCAGTGCAAATGCTAGCTAAATGCTTTATGAACTGGAATAATTTTGATGAAATTTGCAGAAAGTAATCATTGGTTGTACATCTAAAACCGATTAGTCAGCTTGATTCAAGATGGAATTCTATAAACATAAAATTGTTGCAAGACCTTTTGTATGTTCATTTTGCAAATTGAAGTAAACTTTGTTTTTAGCAAAGTATTTCATGACAAATTGACTTTGGATAACAGAAAAATGACTGTAGACAGTCAGTTTTACAATATTATGTAAGAGTCATTCACAACACGTTATCTGAGTGTGACAGCTCATTATTGCACATGAGATGATTGTTTTCAAAGTTTGACCAAAGCAGCTACGACTTTCTCGTTATTAATGTATAACAACCTTTCTTTAAATCTCTGCCATGCATGCATGTGCCAGTGATATGCATTTCTTCGGGAAATGTTAAATCTTTAAATTAACCACGTAAAGCTTCGGATTATAGCTGTTTTAAACACTAAAAAAGGATTCCTCTGCTCCAGGTTGTCAAGTTGAAGTACCATGTCGCATAATTTAGACAAAGAAAAAAAAGTTTCAGCACAGATAAGTATTTGTGGTTATCCTCTGTAGATAAATATTTCATTACGAATTGATTTCCTTTGTCTTCAAACATTTTCACACATTATAGGAAAGGCTTCACAGAGATTTGATGGTGAGTTTGCACCGAGCAGCTGATGTGACCTGATCCATCCCTATAGCAAAAAGACTGAAGTAAAACACATAACAGCCGTCTGTGACTGTGTGAGCTGCCCGCCTGCTGAAGATTCTCCACCTCTGAGTGTCTATTGACATATTTTGCATCACTGTCAGATCTGCAGATCTGGGATCAACCTGACAATCTAATGCAGATCAAAAGCTAAATGCTCATAGAGCCCAACAGTCTGAGGGCGGCGTGGAAACTAAAGGCAAATGACATAAAGTGCTGACGTCAATTAAACATTGACTCGGTGGTTTCTTTTGCATATACAGCCACATAAACAGCTGCCGTGGCCACAGAAACAGTGAGTGGAGATCACTGTTCTTTTTTATTTTTGGTCAAACCCTGAGGCACCTGCTGATCAGACAGATCCACAAGAAATATTTGAGCTGGACTTATGGACCCACCCTTATAATTAAGTGTAGGTCAAATTGTTCTGTTTGCAACCAGGAATCAAAGCTCAGATCTCTGAAATCAGCTTAAACAAAGATTGTGAAGCCTCAAACATTACAGTGAACATCAGCAGACCGATTTAAACTCTAAAAGAAGCAACTTCTGCTTGATTGAATCTGGCTGTTTTCAAATTACTGGCAATTAATTGCACATCTTAACAGGATGGTATTTTCCCCTTTAGTAAAACGAACAATCACGCTGCTAATTGTGTTTTTATTTAGATTTCAAAATGTTAGACGGATAGATGCACGGGGTGTGACCATGCAGCGTCAAATCATTGTACTTTTTAGTCCAAACTAAATTAGTTTAGTCACATTTCAGAATCAGTGATGCACTGAAACAAACAGCAGAGGATGTCATCATATTAAATAAAAAAAATGCAAAATTCTTCGTGCTTTTGAGCTTTTAATTGTGCAGGGATTTCTGATATCCTACCTGAAAGGTAATTAAAAGTTGAATTGAAAGACCCACAACCTTGGTAATACGGCTGGTGAACAATAGTGTCCTCTAGAGGTGAGTATAATCCACCCCACCCTCCAACCCCCCCAATCCTTGTGCACCCCATCCTTGTGTGCTGGGTGCAGCTGATGGCTGTTGTGGTTTGGATAATRTAGCGCTGTGATGCTGACTGTAGCCACATCTCTACATTTTCTGTMTACCTTTTTTTTTTYYYSYKCAGGCCAGTCCGCCTCTGGAGAGATTCAGGCCAACTTTATTGGCTACAAGGTGCTGGTGTAAGATTACATGGAGATCAGCTATTCCATCGCTSCAGAACAATAAGGCCAGGAGATTGTTTTTGGCGACTGCGTCAACTTGAGCGTTTTCTCGACGTCATCCCATTCTGCCGGCTTCCATCACGCTTCCCTCTCTGGGGATTAAACTGGGTCCCCACATGACAAGCGGCTACTGGTTCTGGCCCACTAATTACCCCCCAACACACACACACACACACACACACTTTCCTCCTCCCACAGCAGCTCACCAGGCGCAATGAATAGGCAACCTCTTTGCAAACCCCACCCCATCTGAGATCTAAATTTGGAACACAATTGAAACAGAGAAACCCTGTCAGAAGATAGCAAAGCATAATATTGACCCTCRCCTCATTAGTTTCATTGTGACATAACTGTGCTCATCTTTATTTTATTTTAAATTATCACAAAGAAAACCATTTTTATTCCAAAAAGGAGTGTTTCCACTGGAGATCTGTGCGTTTTAACATCTGGTTGTATGACATGAAAACCTGAGTGGAATGCTAYAAACACTGAGAAAATTCATGTCAAACTTTTTTTTTTCTTTTGAAGTTAGTTTTATTGCTGAAAGGAAAACAAAACCGACACGTTGACACCGAGAAACCCYATAAAAGCATCATTTACTTTTTTCCAACTTGTGGCACATCCATTGAAACCATATYAGAGATTAATGTCAGCCCAAAACAAGCACGAGGTTGAGTCCAGTGCAAACACCAAGGTGTCTAAACAGAGTTTAAGTGGGTTTACCCTCCACTACATCCCCGCTAATGTCCATGTGGGAAGCAACACAKAGCGCATACCTCAAGACAAACATACTCGCAAGAAAAAATTGGGGCTTGAAAAAGTTCCCGAGCGGGATTGGTCTGCGTCGCCGATGACGTCGCGCAGCGAAACACGTGGGCCACGGCATCCAGAGCTCACATAAACAAAGCCACATTGGGCAGAGTGGATAGTTGAAGCTCGCGTCGCTGTCAGTGCGCGGAGTCACACAGGGTTTTTTTTTTCTCCCTGCTTGGTGTTGCTGCTACAGATGCTCATGATTTGGAGCTTTTACCAAATTTAATGAATACCTCCTACATGCTTATTGCATGGACTGAGAGCCACGATCCTGATGTGAAAGAGGTAAGATTTTCTCTCCTTTTTTTTCCCTCGCAGCAGAATCTGGATGCGCTTTACGCGCAGCGACTTCTTCAAAAATACTTTAGAATTCAGAAAATGTTTTTGAAAACTAAAATCACGAAGTATTTGACTCTGAATTATGTTCATATGTATATGGACTTGACTTGGCGATTAATGTAAATCTACAGCTGTCCGCCCTGCTGTCAAGTTGTGCGCAAAGTTCCTGCTGCGCCAACAGACACTTCRAAACGTTTCAACTAAAAACAAACAAACAAACAAAAACTAGTTTAATTTCTTCAACGCGACAATTTTTTACTTAATAAGAACAAAAAGATTTTATTTAAAAAAAGGTTGAAAAGAGGGGAATTCACCTTGCGCGCATCTGCACCGACAGATTGAGGCTTCATCTGGTTTATGGAGTTCATATCTATAAAATGCTTAAATTCCTAATTTAAAAAATACTAAAGATGTGTGTTTTATTAGGGGAAGAACCAGAAAAGAGACGCTCTCTTCAAGCCTGACATCCACACAACTCCCGGCATTGCTTATTTCAAGTGTCACCGGGAAACTGTCAGAAAACTTGAGGTAGGAGAAACGATCAAGCCTTATATTAAATGTGTTCAAAGCTTTATTTTATCCTGACACTCCTTGGTTTTATTCATTTGATTGAACGAAATTATCTCGTGCTGTAGAGTTTTTACATTTATTAGAAATCCTGATGCGTTTGTCCCGCTCTGGTTTCCAGCCATGCCCTGCGTCCAGGCTCAGTATGGATCATCACCTCAAGGAGCCAGTCCTGCTTCCCAGAGCTACAGCTACCACACCGCAGGAGAATACAGCTGCGACTTCCTAACACCCGAGTTTGTTAAGTTTAGCATGGACTTGACCAACACTGAGATCACAGCCACCACTTCTCTCCCAAGTTTCAGCACCTTCATGGACAACTATAACACCAGTTACGACGTAAAGCCGCCTTGTCTGTATCAGATGCCCCACACTGGAGAGCAGTCCTCCATCAAAGTGGAGGACGTCCAGATGCACAGCTACCATCAGCAGAGCCACCTGCCTCCTCAGTCGGAAGAGATGCTCGCTCATTCTGGGCCTATGTATTTCAAACCCTCCTCGCCTCACTCCCCGAGCACGCCAAACTTCCAAGTTCAGCCAAATCACATGTGGGAGGACCCTGGCTCCCTCCACAGTTTCCACCAGAACTATGTCGCGGCCACCTCTCACATGATGGACCAGCGCAAGAACCCGATGTCGAGGCTCTCGCTCTTTTCCTTCAAGCAGTCCCCGCCGGGCACTCCGGTCTCCAGCTGCCAGATGAGGTTCGACGGGCCGCTGCACGTCTCCATGAACCACGACAATCCGGCGGCGCACCGCGGCCTGGACCCTCAGAGCTTCGCGGTGCCCAGTGCCATAAGGAAGCAGGCCGGTCTGGCCTTCCCTCACTCCCTGCAGCTGAGCCACGGGCACCAGCTGGTGGACAGTCAAGTGCCATCGCCCCCTTCCCGGGGATCCCCGTCAAATGAAGGCCTGTGCGCGGTTTGTGGGGACAACGCAGCCTGCCAGCATTATGGGGTCCGAACCTGTGAGGGCTGCAAGGGATTTTTCAAGGTGGGAAATTATTTAAGAAATGATCTGTTTTAACAGGAATGATGGATTATTTTGTAGTTTTCCAGTATGACATATTAAGCTGCATGTTATCAAACATCATAAAGATGTTTGCACTAAACAAGTATGACAGGCATACTTCTCCACACACGGCTGACCTCGAAGGAATAAGTGAAATATGAAAGATCACGCGCGTGTTTGCTGCCCTCTTGTTGGTTCAAGCAAGAGACGAGATAGCGCTGATATTTGATCATTTTTTATCTTTTCTTTTTTATATATATCTTGTTTGACACCGTGCGTTTTTATACTTTGTATAATCTAAGAAAGCAGGCCTTTCAGGGTGACAATACGCGTTTTTTTCTATCTCTTTCTCTCCAGCGCACCGTTCAGAAGAATGCAAAATATGTGTGTTTAGCGAACAAAAACTGTCCTGTTGACAAACGCCGGAGAAATCGTTGCCAGTTCTGCCGTTTCCAGAAGTGCCTTGTCGTCGGAATGGTGAGAGAAGGTATGATTTGCTGACAAAATTAATTATTTCAGAACTTTAGAGTAAATAAGTCGCACATCTGTTTGGCGAAGCAGTGCGTAAAACAAGGCTCGGAGGATTAGTTGGGAGTTTTTACGCATGAGAAAAAAAGGAGCATCAATTCCTCCACTATATGTGTCACATTTCTTTCAACGCAGTCGTCCGAACGGATAATCTGAAAGGAAGGAGAGGGCGCCTTCCATCCAAACCCAAAAGCCCCCAGGAGCCCTCCCCGCCTTCGCCGCCGGTGAGCCTCATAAGCGCACTCGTCAGGGCCCATGTGGACTCAAATCCCTCCATGTCTGCTCTGGACTACTCAAGAGTAAGTGACATAAATTTATGGAATAAAACACACACAGAGACAACTTTTTTAAAAAGCAAACAGCTGGGGAAAAAGACAGAAGAAGATAAACAGTCTTTTTTAATTCGGTCGAGTTAAATTTATCACCTAAAAAACTCTGTGCCGCAGATTTCCAAACTTTGTCAAGCTTTTAATGTGGCACGTTTAACATCGGAATGCAGAAACTTAATAAAAGAGAAGACATGAATTTAATAGCGAAAAGCTCTCACTCTCTATCTCTATCTCTCTCTCTGCCCCCAACTTGGAAATGGGCATTTGCAATTTCACGGATTATATATTTTAGTGGACCTCATTAAGGCGCTGTTTAAATTAAATTCCAGTTCCAGGCGAACCCTGACTACCAAATGGCTGGAGACAACACTCAGCACATCCAGCAGTTCTATGATCTCCTGACGGGCTCCATGGAGATCATCCGGGGCTGGGCCGAAAAGATCCCGGGCTTTTCTGATCTACCGAAGCAGGATCAGGATCTCCTCTTTGAATCCGCCTTCCTGGAACTTTTTGTCTTGCGGCTGGCTTACAGGTGAGTAACAAAAATACAATTTAAAAAGCGAGCTTTTGTGTTTATAATTATTTATTTATTTTAGATAACGCGCTTCTTCTTCAGGCTTCATTGCTTTGAGCTTTTATTAGCTGCCCAATAATTAGAAAGCTCTTAAATTCCCATTTATAGCGGAGCGTAATTAATGGGCATTTTGTTTTGTTTTTTTAATTGCAGGTCCAATCCAGTGGAAGGGAAACTTATTTTTTGCAATGGTGTGGTGTTACACAGACTACAGTGCGTGCGTGGATTTGGAGAGTGGGTGGACGCCATCGTGGAGTTCTCTTCCAACTTGCAGAGCATGAATATAGACATCTCAGCTTTCTCCTGCATCGCGGCTTTGGCCATGGTGACAGGTGCGTAAAAGCGCACGGCTCCTGCCTTTAAATTCATCGCGATCAGAAACGCGTTGAGCATAATTAGATGCTTTTTATTATTGTTTTCAGAGCGACACGGGCTAAAGGAACCTAAGAGAGTCGAGGATCTCCAAAATAAGATCGTCAACTGCCTCAAAGATCAAGTGACATTCAATGGCGGCGGTTTGAATCGTCCCAACTACCTGTCAAAACTCTTGGGAAAGCTGCCCGAACTGCGCACACTCTGTACCCAAGGTCTGCAGCGTATCTTTTACCTAAAGCTAGAGGACCTAGTCCCCCCGCCAGCAATAATTGACAAACTTTTCCTCGACACCCTGCCTTTCTGAGTCTGACTCAAAGGCGAAAAAAACAAAAACAAACTAAAGAACTTCCAAAAGACTGTTTGTTTGCGGCAAACTTA
>NW_013952554.1:435668-443750 GCF_001266775.1 Austrofundulus limnaeus
ATATTCTTCCTCCTAACAAACCTGAAAAACTTTGGCACATCTTTTTTTCTTCTTTTATTATTTTTTTTTACCTCATTCAGATTTTTCCTAAAATATACCTATTTGTTTAAAGCCCTTACATATTCTAACAAAACAGTGTTTTAAATAGGAATTTATAATCCTAACAATAAAGGCTCGTTTCTGTTTATTTGCTCTATTAGATCTTCGGACTGATAAAGCCAATCACGAAACGTTTTTATTTTATTTTATTTTTTTGAAATGTCAAATTTCTTTTTTAATGACTGAAATATTCTCAACTTCTTGAAAGCTAAATTATAACCATAACCATTTCCAGCGCTTGATTTACGCCCACACTGTGCAGCAATTTCCGCTGCTTAAATTGCCTTTTAATAATAATATAATTTAGAAAACCACACAGAAGTTTTCTCCTGCGTGTTCCTTATTATTTCGAAAAAATTCAGATAGTTTCTTTAACGCTTCTCTGCTGATAAACTCCCGTTCATTTAAATTCATACAAAACGAAAAACCCCAAAATGGATTAAACAGAGTAAAATTAATAAGGAAATAATGTTTTTTTAAAGATTTGATAAATCGGTCTGTTTGTTTGGATTCTTTTTTTTTTTTTTTTTTTTTTTTTTTTTTTTTGACGCATAGAGTCCAAGAAAAAAAAATGCACGGATTTTAGATTATTTTAGTTTGAGTTTTGTGCATTTTTTATCTCGATTATTATTTTTCACGTTGAATTTTATTTTAAAAGATAAATATTTGAGTTTATAAATTGTCAATTGCAGGCCGAAAACTAAATGGCAACGTCGGGGGGGTCAGAATCCGATTTTTACGCACAACTTGGCGCGCGCAAACAATAACGAAATGCGTTTATTGCGCAGCAGTAAAATGTAAAATATGAAAAATTTAACCCATAATCCAAGCCAGAGCGCTTAAAGGTGAACGGGGCATGGATGTGATGAAGACTTCAGGTGATTTTCAAACCGCTGCTCAGACTTACTGGTTGACGAACGCTCAAAGTGGATTTAGTTTTCCTGCTTTAATGATCAGTCTCCTGCAGAGTCCAGTCCAGGTTCACGTCTTTTCTTTCATTCCCATCGACAATTATGCAACAACAGTTCAACCCGTCTGCGCATCACATCTGCACGGAACAAGTCAAATAGAAAACGTGCGGAAAGCTGCGGAGCAAAGAGAAGCAGGGCCGCTGTCATAAAGCCTTCCCCGAAGCCACGCAGGCACACTCTGAGGCATGTCTGGGACTTCACGTTCATCACATGATCAACACGAAGCAGCAGCTTATTTTGAGAGATAATAGCAGCAGGCAATAAATTGTCTAAAGGATTAGATCGTCACTGTAAAGTGCTAATTCCAAGGCAAATTGGGATTACGCTCAGAACCAGTTTGCTGACATTTAGCAGATCTGCTGGAAGGGAGGCGCACAGCAGTGTCACAAGTTTTCTCTGTTGACTCTAAGGGTAGTTAGGCTTTAAACAGCTCGGTACAATAAAACATGACTCGTGGAGCTGATATTTCTCTCGGTGTTTGTGCGTAATTATTCATGCTCAGTTTGGCTTTAAATTCATTAAGGGTCTCATTTCTTATCCGGGCCCACTTTGACATCTTGGAGGCTTTGCCAGGAGCTTGCAGACAGACAGAGAAAGAGAACAACAACTGGAGCCAGCAGGTGAAATAGGCCGGGTTCTGAGAAAACAGGTTGTTCTGTACATCTGCTGCTAAGTGCTTCTGCACAGTGTGTGAAAGGCATCAAGTTATAGCTAAAGCTGAGCTTCCCAGAATGAGGCTTCATAATCACAGCGCGCRCACACACACATACATACACACGTACACACACGCATGCTGCCTGCAGTGACACAGTGGATYATGTTGCATGATGCACAGCTGCGCTTTTTGTCTCATTCCGGGATGCGACAGGTTCACATGTTGTGACCGTGCTCTGCTGTAGGTGTGTGCATAAGTTTGTGATCCCTTAAAACAACACGCTTTGAGTCATGATGATTTGAATCTGGTCTACACTATTTGAATCTTTCTTAGTCTCATGTAAAAAGATGAAATTGCTCCACCATCAGTTTAGACTGTGATAATGCTCAAAACTAAATATTGSTTCCCAAGGGGGTCAGGATCCGTGACACACCAAGTTGGCCATCTTAAGATAAGAATTAAAAATACATTTACATGTAATTTTTTTGCAGATATAATTTGCCATTATTTTTTAATAAATAAAAGTTGTACTTTTAGGGTCATCAAAAAGTAAAGTACACTCTAAAAATGAAATGTTGGATTTACTTAACCATGTTATGTTACCTGGTTCCACTTAACTGAGTTGAATAAATTCAAAGCAACATACTCATGTTATTTGGCTGGTATATTGCTTTGAATTTACTCAACTCAGTTAAGTGGAACCAGGTAACATAACATGGTTAAGTAAATTCATCATTTCATTTTTTACAGTGTAAAGCAGTTGCTGTTGGTAATTTTATGGACTTCTTTTTTTTGRTTTATATTAGGGAAACAAGTGGTCAGAATGCTAAAAACTTCTAGAACACCTAGAGGCATCACTTCACTTCAAATAGAAATACTCAATTTTTTGTAAAATGAGTAATAACAAACAATGATCTGCCTGAGTAGATTTGTAAAAATGAACAAACAGAAATAAAAATGTTTCGGTTGTAAGTTGCTCTGTTAGGAAGATGTGGTTTTTTTTCAGATTTGATGAATTATAATCAGTTTTTGCATTGTCCAGGTGGAATTATAGGCATTGTGGAAGAAAAGTCTTGAGATCTAACACTTTCTACACTGTAAAAAAATAAAATGTTGGATTTWCTTAACCATGTTATGTGACCTGGTTCCACTTAACTGAGTTGAGTAAAGTCAAAGCAGTATACCAGTTTTTTAGCCAAAGAACATGAGTATGTTGCTTTGAATTTACTCAACTCAGTTAAGTGGAACCAGGTCACATAACATGGTTAAGTAAATCCAACATTTCATTTTTAGAGTGTATATGACAAGATAAACAGCTACTCTTTATTACCTGCTTTCTCTCAAAAGTAAGTAATTCAGGTTAGATCTTAGGGATRGCCATTTTCCCCCCTGAGAGAAACAAAATGAAAATCTATCAGATGACTGCAGGTTAAATGCGAAATTAATTGAAATGCAAATGTTCAAACAAGGTGGCCCGCGTTTTTTGTTTGTTTGTTTTAGCCTGTGCACTTGGAGGCAATTCGATGTATATGCTCGGGCAGCAAAGGCTTATGGGACATTTCATCATTTGATAAATTATTAGGCTTATAAAGAGTTCAAATCTACACGTGTGCTTAAATATTTTCTAAATGTTTCTTGTACTTGAAATACAAGTAAAAAACGCGGGCCAACATTTGCATTACAACCCATTATAAAGTCATTAGGACATACCTTGTAAATAAAATATAGTGTTTCTATATAGGATGACAGGAGAAAACAACCAACTATGGCAACTGCTGGCAGACCACATGGCTTGGTGGTCCAGTTTTGGCCCACAGACCTCACTTTGGGCACCCATGCTTCATGTCATGTCAGTAATCTTTCCACTTTTTCTCCACTTTTCTATTATCTGCACAGTTTCTTTCAGTTTTGTCAAACACTCCTGCAGTAAAACATGTTGATTACATGAGCTCCTGCCAACTATGGCTCCAAACAAAATGAATGAATGATGAGTGGAGCAACATCCCCTTGGAAAACAACTGCCTATAGTTATACTACTGTGACTATTTGATTTGCCGTATTGAAATGCTGATGATTGTTCAATAAATAATGCAGGAAGCTTATTTCCTGGTGGTGCGGCAGGAAAAGAAATCCACCTTGCATATAGATGGGAGGTGAGCCGTGCCTGTCCGTCTCAGCTTGTGGCCCAGAGCAGCTTTATCATTCATAGGACTAAACAGGCGATCAATTCAGCAGCCATGTATGAAGGATGAAGGGACGCGACAAGCTGTGAATGATGAGAAGCCAAAAATCAAAGGCCTCAGACCTCCTCGGCTCTAATGACCATTACCAGCTCAGACAGCAGCAGTAAAATGAGGTTAATCATTCGCACAGATCCTTTCAAAGAAGATTGACTGAACTTGATTCTGCTCATATCGCTCATAAATATTTACTTCACATTAAACAGCTGTGCTCGCTCTGTTACTGCACATTGATTTCTGATAGACGCCTTCAAATTATTGTTTCAAGTGTGGTCAGTAGAATCCATTAAGGCAATACTTGTACCAACACTCAATTATGCTAACCACAAGAAATTCATAATGCAATGAAAGTGACAGAGGATAATGGCAAAATGGACTTTCTTCGGGTTTTTGCTTGGGGAGGAAACGGAACAGTTTGTTTTGTTCTGACATATAAAAATCAGTTTAGCTCTGCTTAAGGATCGGATATTCCCTCTCCAAATTAAATAACACCTCAGGTTAGTGCTTCAGTTTAAGCGTAATCTATTGAACACACGAGCTCAGTCCTTTGACCTTATTGACAAACCAAAATYGGAAATATCCTTTATAAAAGGAGTTAATGTTTCCTCAGGCAGACATGTTTCCAATTCAATTAGTTTTAATGAAGCCGGTGCTCAGTGGTTACTGAAGTAGAAAAAAAAAAGGCATAAATGCCTGATGGTAATAGAGGACATTATACAGAGGGAGGGATCTGACACACAGCGTGTGTTTCTAAGTGGCGAAAAATGCCTCCATCAGGCTGGTAGGAGCCGGTGGCTTGGGAAGCAATGAATTGTATGAGCTTCAAATGATGCATCTGGTCTCTGGGGCGAAGCTGGAGGAAATTGAGGAGCCGACTGTAAAAGTACACCGATGGCCGACCTGGTTTAGCTAATGCATAGGGGGTATCACTTAGTGGCCAATAATGCTCATCTAAAGAGCTCATTAGCATAATTTTACCTAAATACCCTGAAAAATAATGCTTTGACACTAACAACTGGAATTTATGATGTGGTTTTATTATAATTTTCCCCAAAACAAAAAGAAAAAAAAAACTTGTTTCCTGCTGGCATTTTTGTATTGCAGGGGTACAGAGCAGCCCTCAGTCTGGTGTCAGGAGGTGGAACATCATGGTCAGATGCACTGGCTCCTCGCCCATAAGTACATGCCCTCGTCCCTTCTTACGGACTGCGCTGCTGCTTCGCGGTGAAGTGAAACATATTAGGCACACTCATGCACGTGTAATCTGCTCATGTCTTTGAGTCAAATCATGTGCATGATCTGTCATCTGCTCAGTGTTACAATTCTCTGTCTGCTGCCTTCTTAGCCAGCTGGACTTGCAAAACGAGAAGAATTTAGACTGATAAAAATGCAGACAATTAACCTGTTTGACCAGTTCGGTTCCAGCCTCAGAAGTTTTGTGTTTCACATGAATAAATGCAAAGCGACAACAATACAAATATATTTTTTAATTATGATGTTTCATTTTGCAGGCATCAAGCGTAATGTGTTAAAAATTGCAGTGTGAGATATATTTGAAACCAGTGATGGATGAAAAAAAGAAATTTAGATGCTTATTTTTCCTTTCAGCACAAAACTTGTGTTTAATATTTTCCCCCAAACATACTAAGAGGTTACAAATAAAAAAAGGTAGTCTCAAGAGGTCTTTCCTCCTTTACCCAATCATATTCATCATGTCAAAGTTGAACACAAACGGTGATCTCCTTCTGACGATCAGATACGAGTGTACATCAACAGTGACAAAGTGCCAACGCATAGAAGAGGGACAGATTCTTGGAGGGTCAAGAGGGGAATAATGTGTGTGTTTGAGGACAGAAGGACAGAGAGGAGGGGGGTTGTGGTGTGTGTTTGTGTGTCACAACAGACAGAGGGGATCCAGCCCAGGCTCCCACACAGCTTTGTCATATCACTGGGAGATTAGGAACACACATGTCAAGCCAGCCAGAGCCTGCTGCAATAATGCACCTGCCAACTCTCGAGATCCACTCAACCCTTGTTCAACCCCTTCTAACAGCCACACATGCATGGATCAAATTAATAAAATATTGAGCAGATTTATTAATGCAGATTAATAGGTTGTTTATAGAGACTTTGGAATCAGATAAATTAGTGGGGGGTATTAACTTGCCAGAGACGTGTGGGTCGAAACGATCTAAGGCGGTGAAAAAAACATGCAACACATCGAGGATCTGAAAAGGTTGACAAAGTGAATATTTTACATGATGGGAGAAGGTCGGCATCTCTTTTCATGACAGAGTTCCTCCAGAACAGGAGAGAAAAAGCTTCATTTCCACCAGGACCCAGGGTCAACCAACCTAGTCATCCTAGAAGCTTTTGAAAAGTACGGAGTGAAGACTGGAGATGTTCTCTTTCCCTCCAAAAAAAAAAAAAAAGAGAGTAGAGGAACGACGATGACTGAAGAGAATCACTGACCTTCAAACAAGCTCTCTATCCATATAGAGTAGGGGGAGACATGCACAATCCATCAAAAATGCACATGAACTTTCCCTCTTCAAAAAGTTCCCGCTTGAGGAGCAGTCAATGGATCAACTATGAATATTGCATGTACTGAATTGCAGGGGGACTGAATGCACTGAAAATAATAATAAAAAATAAAATTGTGATTTTAGAATAATACACACATCGTGATCCTTTTCTATTTAAAAACAAGAGGGCATACATTTAACCTAAATGTGTTATTAAACCAGAAAAAAATACAATGTATAAAACAAATCCTAAAATAGGTGTAAAAAAATCCACTCTATAGTCATCAAATTGCCTTTTGCCACAGTCTTATTTTTTCAGGAATGGAAGGATCAGTGTTAATTTTCAGCCGGTCTTTGATTGTGTGAACCTGCCTCCCTTTTGCACGACATGGATACCACAGGTCAGTGGCTGGTGCAGTGTTGCATGAAACAAACAAATAGAAAAAGGCACCTTGTGGCACTTGACTCTCGCCAGAATGCAACTGAAGGCAAGCCTGCCAGCGTCCCATAATAATGACCAGTGCCTCATAACCAAAGAATGGGTGGGGGGAGGAGAGGGGAAAAAAAAGGGGGATGAGGGGAAAGAGAAAGGAGCTGAGGAAATATTTACTGGACGTGGCTGTAAAAGGAGATTACCACAGTAAACTGAAAACAAAAGCTTAAATAAAACAAAAAAGCTGCAAAAAATATTATAAAATTTATTTTATTCAGCTAATAAAATAATTGTAACAGTAGATGTAAAGTGAAGAAATGAGAATCACAAGTGGTTAAAAAAAGACATTTTGTGGTAAATTGTGTCACTTTTTTTCTTAGTTTTGGCACAAACAGGATGACAAATAGAAAGTTGTTTGCACCAAACCAGAAAACACACATTTTAAATCTTTGAAATTGCCCTACTTTGCCTCTACTTTTATGTCTGAGCAACAGCTTCAGTAACCTGATGTGTCCAAAGTGATTTGTTTCAGTCGTCTCCACTGCAATCCTTTTGGCAGACAAAAACATTTGATTCAACAAGCCATTATGTCAAAGTCACAAACTGCAATTAATGTGACAAATTAAKAAGTGCTACATGAAACCAATCGGCTAAACCTGCCAGTAAAACTTGTCTGCWGCTAACAGCGTGAAAGTGGTCCAGACGTTTGTGTTTCTGAACGTGAGGAGCTGAGTTCTGTTGTGTAAATCTCATCAAAATGATATTTTCTGAAACAGCTTTGCAGCTGTTTTGTAACCTGGTCTTGTGTTCACTAAAAAGACACTATCTTTTTGTTATTCATGAACATGAAAACTATTACATGAGATAAATGATGCTGCTTATTTTAAATCAGAAACAAGTGCAAGTAGAAAGAGATTTAAAGTTTGTATTTCTAACCTGTTGTGATTCTAAAGCTTGAGTCCAGCAGACCTGCATTTTTTTAATTGTCTGCAGTGCTCAAAGTTTTATTTAAGTGTTTTAGACTTTTTTGTTTTATTWGTTGGTCATTTTAATTAGTAACTTGTTCAATAAAGTTAATCCCCTAGACCAGAGGTTCCCAAACTTTTTGTCTTCTGACCCACAAAATATCCATGGCAAAAACTTGTGACCCCAAATATTA
>NW_013952554.1:444341-448447 GCF_001266775.1 Austrofundulus limnaeus
AATAATAATAACAATAATAATAATGAAAGCTTTACTAAAACTGTCACTATGAGGCAAATAATTAGCTTGTTGCAAAGAAAAAGGTGCTACAAAGATGAATTGTAAAACCATTATTCAGATACAATCCCTACAGTTTGTTGATCTTGATGCATTCAGCTTCACACCCTGGATTTTATGTTGTTTTTTTGTCAACATAATCATCAACAAAGCACTCTAATAAAGACTTTTTGTTTTTCATTGCGTCAGAAACCTGCAGAGTTTCAAACTAGATGAAAGATTAGTGTTGAAACAACCACATTTAAATGTAGGTGTGCTGTGACATTAACCAAAGTGCTCAAAGACTTGCAGTGGCGGGTTCAAAAGTGACAAAGCAATCAAAGTAAACGAGTTGCTTTTTTAGGAGAAAACTTACAGCAATGTAACTAATTATACGGTACAGTTTGGTTTCAAAAATAATCTTTTTTACACCGTTCTTTGGTGTGAAGATCAGTAAAAACCGTTTTTTGTTTCATATGAAAAAAGGATGCTTAGTTAGAAATATGAAGACAAAATACATTCAGGGTACTTGCACAAATAATTCAACATCAAAATAAAATTCTGCCGAATTCACAAAATACACTTATKGAAAAATTAGAAGATAAAGATAAAGAAGCGGGAGAAGAGGCAGGAAAATGGGGGGATGAAGAACAGCAGCCTGGCTGATCAGCCTGTGATAAAATGAGGAAAATCAGTCTGATTATCACAGAAGCTGGGAGCATCAGACAGACAGTTGGGAGTCATCTCAAAACTCAGGAGGGAAGAGGCAAGACAAGAGGTCACAATTATGCCCCGCTCACTGTGCGCCCCCCCTCCTCATAAAGTCCTCTAATATATTCGGTTAGTTCCTGTAAGGCACGGAGGGGAAATTCTAATTAAAGGGTGGGGAGAATTTTGACACATGTGAGGCAGAGATCAATATTTAGCACCATAATCAGCCGTTCTTGATGGTTTGAGGGTGTCACTGCGAGCCCACTACGACTCTCCATTAGAGAGAACTGGGGAAGAGGCAGAGAGGCAGGCAGGCTGCGCAAACTCCCAGTCATCATGAATCAAAGCAAAGTGACGCCTCGCGTGCTCTGTTTTGCTTGCTTTTTATCTTCATTCATCCTCTTAAAGGAGAAAAGTGAACTGTGTCAGGCTGCTTTGAGAAAGTGACACTGTGGAGGTGGAAAAGAAAAAGAAAGAAAAAAAGGCCACAAAAGGCGACAAGGTATGAGATTTAGGTGCAGCTGTCAGAGAAGTCGATATGAAGGCACACAGATGGTCCTGCCTGCTCCTTTTGGTTTGGCAAATACTTTGATTTACAATTTAAGAGGAAGAAATTGCAATAATAAAGTGAAAAATATTATAATTCACACTTGCACTGTGAAAAAAAACATTCTGTGGCTTGAATAATAATTATAAATATGTTAGAATAAATAAAAACTGTGCTTGATGCTACTTTCACAAAACAAGGTCATACCTAATGAGATTTTATAAGCTGTCCCATAAAAAAATACTAGATAGCTTTAACACAATGACCCCCCCCCCCCCAACACACACACACACACACAAATGCTCTGGAACTCAGAAGTCTTTATTCCTAATAAATGTCATGCTACTAGGTGCATCCCAAAATTGTACTGGTTTGGGTGGGGGTCTGTTTTTTCTTTTGGGGGGGGGGGTGGGCATTGGTTGACCAAATGGATAGCTCCTCATCAGAGCTAAACAACAACAAAAAAAAATCTGAAGCTCCAATGTTTAATAGTTTTTGAGCAATAACCATTTTGTGTGTCCAGATACCCCTTTTTTCAGAAAAATTGGGGGTCTGGGGGGTTGGGGGCAGTGATTGGTGGGCCTGATGGATAGAGCTTCATCAGTGCCACACAACAAAAGAAATCTGAAGCTCCTATGTTGAACAGTTTCTGAGTTATGAGCATTTTTGCATGTCCTGACACCCCCTCTTTGAAAGGAGCCCCCTCCTCAAATATGGGGTGTATTGTAAAACCGTTGGCTGGCGCAGTGTAGGTCAGATTCATCTACGGTCCTGCCAAATTTCATATTGATTGCTGCCGCCAAAAAATAAATAAAATAAATAAATAGTACAAAAACAATATGACTCCCGCTTATGCTTCGCGTTCGGGGTCTTAAATAATGCTAATCATTGAAACTGCAAAACCAGGACTGCCAGGATATTTCTAGTTATGATAAAATCTAGAATCATATATTAAATAGTTGGAAAGCAAGACTTCAACTAAGGTCTGAAAATGTCTGATTTGTGCTTAAGTACAGATGTCTCCCAGCACTGATGATGACCGCTGGCCTGGGATCAAGAACATGGTGTTGTTTCCAGAGGGCAAGGAGCAAAGCAAAGGATGGGGGCATCGTGTGTGTGTGTGTGTGAGTGTGTATGTGTGTGTAAGTAGGCGGTGGGGTGGTGGGATGCTTGGGGGGCAGCCCAGTCCAGGTTGTCCCCTGTCTCCATGTGTCAGCCCATCTCCTTGTTCTTGCGTGTCACTGACACACACGTGGGYACTTGCCAAACCCAAGTTGCTCCAATTAACGTCTGTCCCACTGCGCTATCCGATGTGCAGCGCCGCTAGCCCCGGTGACAAGATCTGGTCTGGGATCTGTCTCTCCGGTGACATAAAGGAAGGCATTTTAAGAAGGGAAAAGTGATGCAAACACACACCGGGTTCACGCTGCGCCGGGGAAAGGTACATAACAAAAGACTCTCATAAATGAGTGGCAGCGAGGATGGCTTCGAGGATTCTCTAATTACTCGCTGCAATCTATCTAAGTCACTGGCCTTCTAATTTGATTTATCAGAATGCATGAAATCCCCTGGAATAATGCCCTTATTAGAAGGACAGAACTGACGGGGGGACAAGAGGTCTGCCAAGTGGGGGATGGGTGAGGAGATTTAAGCATCAATTACAGTCAAAAGGGGTATTAATAGTTATTAATCCACAAACATAGCTATCTTTTTCATTGCCAACTCTCTGCTACTTGGAGATGCTTTTATTATCACACACAGACGGTTATAAATGAAAAAAAAAAAGCACTCAGAGTAGTTGTGTGTTTAAGCTAATACAGCCAGAATCTTTAGGAGCAGAGTGAAAGTTTCAAAACTAATTTGTGTGCGCAAGATATCAAGAATAAAAATAAGGAAAGAGATCTCATAATATTCCATGTGGTTAAATYGTTTTATCCACCAGTAGATCAAAGGTCTTTACCTCTTTAACTAAATTCTTGACTGACAAATTCAATTGCTGTCAGTATTCCGGGACCCTCAATGTCATATGTGCATTTTGATTCAATTTGACCTGCAAATACATACATATACATATTGTTTATCCAGTTACAGGTCCCCCCCAAAAAATCAATACTTACATCTGTGCTTCATCATTCTTAAGTGCATTGTGAAACAGCCAAATATCACTGTAATCAAATATAACAAAACAACGTGGCTTGTTAATTTTGTGCCATTAAGCTTTTGCAACATTTACAATGTCTTCTTTTTGCCTATTGATGACTCTTGTTTGTCTTCTTGTATGGGAAAATAACCTTTTTTATATTTTAAATTCGATTTAGAAAGGTCAAATTCTAAGCAAATAACAATAAATCACAGACGAGAAATTTTTGTATCATTGCTAACAGTGGGGTTGGAAATGCATATTTATCAGAACACTAAAAAGACAAGATTTTTTTTTTCTGTTTTTAATTAGGCAGACGTAATTTTAACCGTTCAAATGAATTGTTACAATTGCGTTTTTTTTAAACTAACGCACAGCAAAAGGACAGCAATGTCATGTTAAATAATTTAAGGGACTGTAAAGACATTAGGCAGCACACTGTTCTGGTGTTTTGTGTTAAATCCTTTGATTTTTGTTAAAGGGTTGCTGAGTGGCTGAAAGGAGAATGCCAGCGTTGTGTTGCCTCGCTGTCACTCACACAGAGGCAGTATTTAGACAGGGAACTGAGGGCTCTGCTCCGCCGCCAGCCCCCGCTTTTTAAACAGCCCTTTCCTCAGAGAGACAGCTTAGCACTGAGTGCCAGTCAACCTCGCCTGCCCGGCCATTCACCCC
>NW_013952554.1:448587-450893 GCF_001266775.1 Austrofundulus limnaeus
CCCCTCCTCCATTCTCTCTTCCAACACACACGCACACACACTGGAGGGCTTTTTTGCTAAAGAACAATTTGGCAAAAGAGGAGAAATGATCGTTTGTGGTCAGACCCAGAGGTACATTATGATGGGTCTATCCCGCTTTTTCTACAAAGTGGGGAGTGAAAGGCTTCTGGACAGCAAATTCATCAGCATTACTTGAATGGAGGAACAAGCTCATACAGCATTACATGGCTGACAGGGAAGATGAATTTAGGCAACCCCAGTGCATCGGGGATCCTCACAGACCTTCAGTCACGGCCCAAGGTAAAGACTGAGGGATGAGAGCGAGGTCGTGGAGATAACACATCACCCTCTGTCTACATCCCGTATTACGGGGGTGCTGTCCTGTAGAGTGTCTGGGACAATGCTATGTAAGCTACCAGAGTGCTGTTGACATCACTGACAAACCTCCACGGTGTCAGGCAGTCAGTCACACTTCTGCCGGGTGTCCGTCATCATGCTCAAATAGTCAGGCACTGACACCTTTTCACGTGAATGAAGATTCTCCAACGACTTTGGGAAAAAAAATAGTGGATGGCCTTTAGGGGAATAAAAAAAAAAAAAAGAAAACAGATCTAGAATAGCACCTCTCTTCAAAAGGGGAGACTTATAATTTGCAATAATGGCACACCTTTAGTTCTCGTAGAGGAAATTACAGGAAAAAGCCGATCTGAAATATCCTTTTAACTGGCAGAAACACATCCATTGTAGACAGAAGTCTTGTTTACTTGGTAAAATGGCATCAATTAGGAGGGGATGGCAAAATTAGCATATTCTCTTAATGGACTGGCCTTTCTTGTGCGGCTCTTTCACACTGATTGTATRGAAGGGACATGTTAAGGGAGACTGAGAAAAGGTCAGGTGTCTGCACCGCTCAGGTGATCATATTTTTCACCAAACAGTTGTGCATTCTCCATGGCTATTGTCATGTTATTTTGCAGCTGAGCGCAACATTTCTGCATGTGGAGCAATTTTATTTTAAATTATCAGAGAAAACAAGTCACTCATTCTGACGCTTCCATGGTACGAGTGCTTTTTTTTTTAAAATCTGCACGTAAAATATTCGAAATGCTTCGGATGATCAATCCTTCTGAGTAATTTCCTTTAAAGATAGATCATTTATTTTTTATAATTTGCCAGTTTAAAACTATGGAGRCTAATTAATTATTTAAAAAAACAGATGTGTCATGTTCAGTATCTCAATATTTCAAGTAGGGCTCCACCTTCCTCAGCACCCTCCAGCTGCAGACTGAAAATTCTTCCCTCCTCACCCCCCCCATCCTCCCTGGTGTCTGCGCTCCCACCACCACAAATTGACTGGTCTTGCACAGTTGCAGCTGAACAAGAAAGGAATTGCTAGTGTCAAGACACAGTTTACAAATATGACATCTCCTCTGGTATGGCTGGAAATATGAAATATTGATTTATGTGCAGTAAAAGGTCTTATAAAAATGATCACATACACATGAGGGATTAATGCGCAGAAGATCAATAGAAATTTCATTCTTGACACTAGACTGTCACCTATGGTGAAATGCTAAAATAAAGAAATCAATATTATCTATGAAATGTCAAATTTATTATAATTATGTGGATGAAAGCTGGCCAAGAGGCTCCCAGGGGGTGCTGAGAGGGATAGGTTACCGCTCTCAAGCATCCCTCATGTCCCTGCTTCTTGTGCTGCCAATTCTGAGAGCAATATTGGTGTAAAGGGTTTTCACCCGTTGCRTATGGCCTTGTTGAAACAAATTCCTCCTGGAATATTTAACTGTGGAGAGAYTGACAATGGACAGAGCTGCAGTTCATAGCCCAAAGGTTGTGTAGTTAACAGCTGTTAGCTTTGTCACAAATTGTGTGACTCTGCCCTCTCGATTGAAACCTACTTGGCGGCTTCTGCTGACATGGATAAGTCACGTGCCACTAAAGTATGACACGTCAGCTTGTGTCTTAAAGGATGACCCATTCAGTCATGTTAGACAGTGATGTTTAAATAGCTGTGTCTCATCTAAAGTTTTAGAAAAAATAAAAATTAAACGGATCCCCGACTAGTTGTAAAATTAGACTTTATTTGATAAACATATATTTTAACTGTAAAATGAAGACTGTAAAAATACTGTAGGCTGTTTAGTTTTTATAAATTTTAAACGAAAAACTTAAAAATATATTACACACATGGGGCCATTTATTTACACACAAAGAATTCTGGGTAAATGATTACGTAGATAGGTCATTGGTGCGAGGCTGCTAGCGAGCTATATCCACCCTGAAGG
>NW_013952554.1:451776-454747 GCF_001266775.1 Austrofundulus limnaeus
AACCAAATGGGGACTTGACTTTTTGTTCCCAAATGCACCAGTTGTCCCCAAATGTAGGATTTTTGTCTTAAAATTGCCCCCAAATGTCACCAAAAACAAACCACACACACACAAACAAAAACATTATTGCCTGCCTTTTAGCAGCAGGTGATGATCAACAGTTAGATAATGAAGCTCTTCCTTGTTCACCCACCTTAAAATAGGTTGAATGAGAGTTTTCACTTTAAAAACATATCCACAGACTTCARCGGTTTTTGTGTTGCTGGCTTTCCTCAAATCTCCCTCCATGTTTTATTTGCATTTAAACTCAAAGCTATTTGTGTTCATTCGCTTGTTTTCCGTGTCTAATTAATATCCTTTGAATGTATGGCAATCAATTTATTCAATCAATGGTGGGTAGCGCCTGTGGCCTTCTAAAGGTCACTTTGATATGGAATGGGAAATCATCAGAGCCACATCACAAAGGAGTGAGCAGGTAATTTGAATGTGGCAGGGAAACTTTGCAGGTCTGATGACACGTTTCTTTAAAACTAGAGAAAATTATCTCCCTTTCTGTCTTCCTTTTTTAAGCAACGCTCTTTTTTTCCCCCACCAGAGGCCCAGTGTACACTCTAGAGTGTGGCAGCTGTGTAATCCCTTTAACAACCGACGGGGCTATTAAATGAACYGACGGCGCAGCTGCAAATAGCCAATAAAGCCAGCACAATATCATCCCTATTAAACAGTAATCTCRGCAGGCTTAAGAAGTTCTCTGAAAAACAGGAGGAAAAGCGTGGCAAAATGTAATCAAGCAAAACATGGGGATTTTCCCTCTATAAAAAAAAAGCCAAACAATTTTCACATTGCCTGACATGAAAGGCGTTCAGCAACAGCAATCGAGCCTCAGAGAACTTCTTGGTCACTTCAGGTGAACACAGTTTGCTGTCTTATCACAAATAGAGGTGCGCACACACATACACACACACACACAAACACAAAATGAGCCTGTCAATCGAACCAATTTATCTCCACAGATATTAACCGAGAAAGGGGAAACAGGGAGAAAAAAATAACAATTTGTGCTGTTACATTTTAAAAGTGGCCAAATCGAATTCATAAGATCACAATTTGAGAGATAGAAACCAGTTTATTTTTTCCTCCCTTTTACAGGCTTATGTGCTCTGTCAGATGAAAGCAGAGCAGAGRGCTGCTGTTGATGGAGCCTTTGAGCCTGGAAGAGGAGACAACGCATGGCTCTTGAAGGGGGGCCGGGGACAGYGATAACCAGGGAGGCCGCAGGAGCTCCCTCCCTGCGCTGAGGGAAGGTGTTCCAACTTATCAGAGTCTGCACGTGGGGATGATTACCCCCTCTGCCGGACCGATTACGGCTGCCTCTCTGGGTCAAAAGCAGGCCAGGATGAAAGAGAGAACTGAAGCCTTCTATCCTGCCTCCAATCATCCATTAGCACTCAGAGAAAGGGGCTTGTCTACTCCCTCCCACCCCCCATCACACCTCTCWCCAACACGGGCTTGTCAGTCTGCTGCATAAAAAAGTAGAGGGACATAATCACAAGCGGCACTCTCACTTACACCGATGTCATGAAGACACTGAAGGTCCTGGCAATGTAATTTAAAAATTGCTGTATGAGCTTTTCTTGAATAATTATTTATTGCAGTTTATTTAAAAAAAGCCTCTTAATTTGCAGAGTTAAGAAAAGTGATTGTCACTACTGATGAATATGCTTATTATGTGCCTTAATGACTGCTGGAGTCATGTAGGCATTTGTAAAACTGCCTGTCAACTGAAGCCATAGAAATACAAGCAAAAGAAAAATTTCTGCAAACTAATAAAGATTTCTCCCCGTCGTCTTTGAGGAACTGTAGTGAAATAGGAAAACTGTCAGTTATTGCCTTCAAGATAATTATCTTCTCAGCTTCACTTTGCTCTTTTTATGTGCTTTACTTTTATGCAACTTCAAAACAAATGGTACATTGCATTCTCTGTGAAACACCACTGTGTACCTGAACAATCTACATTGACATTATTCATTTTTTTCTAGTTTCTAAGAAACAAGCCTAGTAATATGCCCATTTACTGCTTTACACTACACAGGTTTTTTTTTCATGCAGATGTATATGATRGATAAAGGCTGGTAACAGATAAAACTCACCCATTCCTCAATTCTTCAGGAAGACATATCRTGCTTTTAAATCCTTTCATTTCACAATTAAATCATTCAGTTATAGTCTATATTTKTGGAATACTTTGGCCTGAACTCCTTTTTATTGTAACTCCACAAGCCCCTCTTTCACCCCTCTTCTGAGATGTGTCTCAGACCAACTGGTTTCATTGCTGTCTCTTTAAATGCAAATGAGACACTTCACACTCAGTGATCAAWGTCCACTCCACACTGTTCGGCCATTTTTGTAGTTTGATAGCAAAGATTTGATAATCAKGCCATGTAGAAACCTTTATCGGCTTCTTGATCGGCTCAACAGAATTTGTCCACACTATTTGCCTGATTGGATTCGCCACCTTCAGATGCACCAGCAAAACTCTAAAGCAGATGGAAAATTGTTATGGTCTGCCTGTCTCTTCTGTTCCCAAAACAACTGATTACAGAATCTGGCTCTCCCCTATAATGGCCTTGATCTGTTGACTAAATTCTTCCTGGCTGGGTCACGTCAATGAGGCTTTGCCCCTCACCTCACCCCTCCTCTCTTACCCGTCTGATCTGGTTTCCTGAGCAGGCTGAGGGCCACACAGAATGAACAGTACCATCAATATTCTGAACAATGGCTTTGTTGGTTTGGGGACTGGATTCTTCAGGGCCCCTAATCTCACTTACTCCTCTGGCTAATAAATCTGCCCTATGCAGAGGTTTTTTTCATAAACACCATAGTGTGTCACAGTGTTGATATAATATGATGTTTTTGCTTTTTTCCTCATCTTCCCTCATGTGTTTTTTTTAGTTTTTCTGTTGTTCTGTTT
>NW_013952554.1:455677-457828 GCF_001266775.1 Austrofundulus limnaeus
TATATATATATTATGAAATCACAGAGAAACATTTCCAAAATGGCTTCAAATAAATCAAACAGAAAGGAAGCACGTTTAATACTTGTCCTTATTCAAATGAAAAGTCAAGTTTAGTGATGTAAGTTTCTGCTGCCAGTGAAAGCACGATCTCATTACAGAACTATTCAAAAGATTGCTTCAAAAGATCCAAAAGCATCTTGTCTTGTCCTTTAAACATGCTTTTAATGAATTATGTATCTGCAGTGATTTATGGTAAGTCAACATTTTCCCTCTTCAATGCGGAATCCTGAATGGATTTTTCCCAGAAAGCCAACAGAGAAAACCAAAATTGCTCAATTTAAGGAAGTAATTAAAACTGTCCCCAATCAATATTTGTCTTTACAGAGACCCTGGTGGGGGTTTAGCACCTTCCCATCCCCCGCCCCCCCCCCTACACACACACACACACTGCCCCTGTCTAGCCCTTCGTCCCCTTGCTCCACTTATTGACAGCTGTTTGGCTCCTTCAAATAAACCAGATACAGGAGCAAGCTGTTCCCACTCAGGACTGAAAATGACATGTGATCTGAATCATCAAACGACCCTCAAATTCAAACTGGTTCAAGACATTCGTAACGTGCTGAATAGAGAAAAACAAAGATCAGTCTTGAGTCTTTTTACAAAGGCAACTTCCATTTATTTAGTTAACTTCCATTTATTTAGTTGTTGGGAAAAAATAAAATCTCAAAAAGTTAAATCGTAATTTGCTCACCAACTGAATCGTTTACATAGGATGATTTCTAAACTCATGAATAATCAGTAGTCGAGCACTCTCCTTTTCTGGTACTCCTCATTTAAATAATTAGTTTGACATTATCCTCTCACCTGTGCACAAGTGGGCAAAGAAGTGAAGCTAAACAGATTTCATAATGATGATTTTCTTAAATATAAAATTATTTGCCTGCATCATATAATTATCTGTTTTTTTCCCATCTTGTTAACATATCTACAGTATATTTTATCTGTTGCGWGACATCTTACAAACAAAAGCATATAGACTCAGAACAGGTTTTCTGCTCTAAATTTGCAGGGCACTCACTTAAGTTACAATAACACAACAATAAAAACTGTACACTGTGTGTCATTTAGGGCTGAAGCCTTTCTCATCATGTTCTTTATCTGGAATTACTTTGATTAGAAGTTTTTTCCAATCRTTGTTTCTTCAAACTAAATCACTAGTCTTATTCTGAGTGAAAAAAAAGTATGCATGACACTTTAAAATGTTTTTTAATGCCACAAAGAACACAAAGCAGCACAGCAGCAGGACATATAGACGAGAGATTGCAGAAGTTTGGTCGGGGGTCAAGCAGCCAACTCGGTTGTTAATGTTAGAATAACCGAACAAAGAMACTTTGAGAAGAGCTGATTGGTCAAATAAAGGCATCACCTGTGAAARTGAACAACAGTGTTTCTGCAGTAAATCACATAGACATAATTCCTAMTTCTATATAGTTTTCTAAAAGTCTGGTACATAGTTTCAAAAACTTATACATGAGCTCATGTGTGCGCACAAATTAAATTGAGTGTGCATGACTAATGAACGTGTTTATTAGATGCACTTTGTAAAGATCAAGAAGGACCTGTTTACGATCGTTGCACAGACAATACGTGTGTAAAGTCATGGTACCACGAGTCTTATTCATCTTTTGAGAATTCACATTACAGCTGTGCACAACAGAGCTCACCTCCGTTCGAGGAGAGGGAAGCGTGTTTCTGTACTGTTCATTTAATCTAAATGTGTTCAATGATTCGTAATTCATGTAAATGGATACGTGACGYGCGCACACAGATGGGTTATCCATGCTATTTGTTTTGCCATCTGTTCCCAAAGATTTGTGAAGTGTGCACACGGAATCCCCAACAAAAKCCCAGAATTTCAAACAGTTTATTTCTGCAGAGAGCAAAGATGTGTATGTGGGTAAAGCGGTTTGCATTGCTGTCTTGTATCATAAACAGCTCTGTTGAAAACTCAGCAGAAAATCTTTTACGCWGCACAAGCTACGTCTGAAAGCAAACAATAATACAAAATATACTGTATGTATACTGTACACACACAGCTGAGGAGAAACATACAGCATGTTATGGTTTCATTTGTTCAGGCTGTAACTCTTG
>NW_013952554.1:459125-461894 GCF_001266775.1 Austrofundulus limnaeus
GAGAGAGTTCAGCTGGTGTCTTGGCTTTCCATGCCTTTTTACACCTCCCTTTCTTCATGTGTTCAATACTTTTTCCCTGTGCCATCCACATTATTACAAATAACTTCATTTCTGGACATTTATGGTTTGATTTCTTTGTATGTATGGATCACTTGGGTTTTTCCCAATGTCTGGTGAAAATTTCATGTCATTAGCACCTCTGGTAATATATTTACTGAGAAAAATGTTGACGTGTTCAATACTTATTTTACCCGCTTTATATAGTCTGATCTGCTGATCCAGTGTATGTGTGTGTGTACTTGTTTTTACAACAGAGTGAAGACCATTTGCACCATAGTTACTATCAAGGTGAGGAGGTTTTTGATGACCTCTTCAGTGTCCTCACTTTACTTGGATCTCTGCTGTGCTTCACTAGTTAGGTTTAGAGGTATGGTGTAAATTAAGTTTTGCTTCAGGTTAGGGTTATGTACAGACTAATAATGGTTAGGGCTTCTGTGCCCACGATTTACATATCAAACCACAACACATGTATTATTGTATGTGTTCAAAAACTTTAATGAGATATATTAAGAGATTTTACTTCATTCATTTGAAAATTTCAGCAAAGCTTATAAGACTAGGCAGGATTTTCTCAACAGAAGCACTTTAGACATTAATTGCTAGCCGCCATGAAAGATGAATCATAAAACATTTGCCTGCTTATCATTTTGTTTACAGATTTTGGTACATATTAAATAAAACAGTGCATGAGGGTAATTCCTGCTGCATTTGCTCGTGGAATGTTTGTGTTAAAAGGTTTTAAATGATCATTTACCTGACATAAACGTATTAATGCAGTCAGTGCATACTGTTTACTGTTCTTTTCTACTTTTCTCCACTCTTTATCAAAGTCCACAGACTTTAACAGCAGGATTCTGCATCAGTGCAGTAAAAGAAAATGATCAAGAATTTGTAACTTTCACAAAATGAAGTTAAATAGTCATTGTATTTGAGGATTTTCTGGCCAACTCACGTTTGCTTCTAACAAGAAAGTTTAAATTTAATGATGTTTTAGACCATTTTTAAAATTGGATTTCAGTTCAAAGTCTTTTCTTGGTCCAAATTCAATTTAAAAATCAGTATTTAACAAAAACAACTTTGTGATGAGTACAAATAAAAAAATAAATAAATCACATTTTTCATGTCTGAAGAAATCAGATCAGTACTTGGAAGATTAAAGATTTAAGAATGTGTAACAATCAAAATTGTTTTAATATAAAATAAATAGATTGCTGTGAGAAGATTTTCATTGTAAATGGAGTCCATTGGTATGTTTTCTTTTCTTTTTGACCTTTCAAAGCACTTCTATACTACAGACCACACACACACACACACACACACACACACACACACACACACACACACACACACACACACACACACACACACACACACACACACACACACATGCATCCTTGTATTTGCATCAAACAGGACTTTTTATAGACTTCCATTAATTTTTGTAACTGTAGTTGTGCTTAACCCAGACATTTTCCCTAAAACTAACCATTATAAAACAAATAAATGAAATAAATAAATAAAATAGCTATTAGAGGATTTGCTAAAAAAATATACAACTCAAGTCCTCAGTGTGCTAATCATATTTAAATCCAACACAGTATTTACTTTAGATCAGTTTAGGAAGGTGAAACAGTCATGTAAAACAGAATAGCTGTGGCATGACAGTTTAGTCAGACTGCCTTCTGAGACCTTTTGCTGCAGGCAGAAATCATGTCTCTGTCATTCTATATCATCAATTTTAATTATCCTCACAAGTGCTCAATCTGCTTCAGGCAGCCGAGGGAAAGGCAGAATCTGGGAAAAATTCCTCTAATCTATTTGGGACATGAAGTGTGAGGTGAGACCTCTTCTGTCACACACCTCCCCCTCACTCCACGGGTTCAACGTTTTTTTTTGTCCAAAAACCACACGCACGCTCGCGCTTGACAGGCCTGTGCTTTGAGGCACATAMGCGTGGAGTAAAAGGGTCAAATTTTTGGGATCATTTGATAAAAACATGCATGGTACAGTAAAAAAATAAAATAAAATGCGGTAAATAAAAAATGTGCAACYCGGTCCAATTTTCAGACTTTTTATGTGATTCAGCAATTTTTCTCCACCTTCCCTTGCTGAATGATGTTTCCTGGGTTGTTGCAGCACCTCACTGGGTGTCGGCCCATAGGTCAATTATTGTAGAAAAGGTTCTGCACCTCTTTTCTAGTCTCCTGCTGTAACTGAACATCAGACATTTAGTGGTCATTATGACAGCCTCAGTTTTGTCTGTTCTCAATAGCTTGGCAGGGATCCTATAGGCCACTGTTCTCCCTGCTGAGTCAAACCATCTTTATCCAACAACACAGCATATAGAATGCACAGCTACTGTTTGTGGGATTCTCTAATTGGGTTGTGGTGGGTTTGACGGAACTAGTAATGTGGAAAAACAGTGAAACTGACTTCAAGTTAATAAAACGTGTCTTATTTCAGCTGTGATCTCTACAAAAATCTTTTAAATTTCTTGGACTTTACATAAACAGTAACTTCCCCGATTTAAAAGAAACGTCAAACTTTAGCCTCAGATAATTGTTTTTAGTGAGATGGAACTGGGCGGCACGTGGCTCAGTTGGTAGAGYTGATGCCTCTCAGCAAGAAGGTCACCGGTTCAAATCCCAGTCCGGGGACCTTTCTGGGTAGAGTTTGCATGTTCTCTCCGTGCATGCGTGGGTTCTCTCC
>NW_013952554.1:462919-473909 GCF_001266775.1 Austrofundulus limnaeus
TCCATGTACTTTAAACATTTCTGGTCAACGCAAACATCTATGTCAAAGAGCACTGAATGATGGAATTGGATCCTGAGCTTGGTTATGGTTAATGGTTATAATTGACATAAAACAATGAATTGGAGATAAACACGCAAAAAAATGTTTTCAGCATACACAAAACGTTTTAAATGGCATTTTATCGCAACTGATTTCTGAGATTGTTTAGGTTTTTTTTAACTCTGAAGGTAACTAAAGCAAAAACAAACAACTTGTATGCTGACTCAGTTTACAACTCTGCGTTTGCCAATGCTGACATATTTGCTGATTGAGCAGATAAAAAAACTTTGGCCTTTTGTAGGAGAAATGCTAAGATTATTAGTATTTTTTAAAAGATATATTCAATATATGCTTTGCCAGTGACCCCACTTTGACCCTTAGCTTCAGTTTGATGATATAACATTCAGCTGTTTTTGAACAGCTGCAGCATTTTCTGGCTGTTAATSCCATTATTTACTATACAATGACTGACGCTCAATCAGACCTTCAGTGATTGGAAATCTCTAGCAGGCAAGCACACAATATGGTTAAATCTAATCGAGGAAAATTGCATGCATTTTTAGGGATCATTACGTTATTAGCATCACTAGAGGGGGCAGAAAAACACTTGAAAAAAATCTCAGCTAATTGCAATCAATTTCTTCTTTTCAGGGAAACTTTTGATACCTTTTGGTATTCTGCTCTTCGTGGATTTCATGAGTCTTCATAGATGGAAATAGCAGCTCTGTTGTCCTGTTCGTAGAGAAATTTCAGACTAGATCTAGATTTTTCAAACATACAGCAAGACAAAGTCAGGTCCTTCTCTGTTCGCAACCTCAGGGGTAAGGTCCAAGCTGAAATGACCAATAAAAAGACATAATTAGAAGAAAATGGCAGAGCTATATGATTGGCAACTTCAAGAACGCAAAGCAGACAAAATGAGAAACTGATAATGAGTTCCTGCATTGGTGAAAAATTTCCCTCGCTTAAGGGTGGGGAAAAAAGTGCTTTCCCTTCCATAAAAAGAAAGGATAGAAGAAATATGTTAGGGGAAAAATCACTAGCCAGCTTTTATGCTTCACTCTGGCAGCTGAGTGTCAGGGATTTGCTGTCATAAAGATGGTGAAAGCTCAAGAGTTGGTGCTTACCAAGAATTAATCAGTTTAGGTTCTGGTCCTGAACATAAAATGTCAGACATTGCCTCTCAACACTTGTAGGTGATTTCTTTGAGCCGAACAACACAATAATCCTACTCCTCACTCCTATTGAAGGTCAAAGTTGGTCAGTGAGCCAAGAAATACCATATCAGAGCTTCCTTCCTGCTCGGTTGCTGCGAGTATAARTTATATAATTAGTGTATTGATTGCAGACGATGGCTTCCAGCAATCACTTTCACAGCTATGACAAGATTATTTTATCCTACTTTTCCTGTATTATTATACGTTGTGTTTGAGTTATTCTACCAGCATGGGAAGTGACAGCCTGAATTTATTCAATGAAGTGGTGCAGTTAGGAAAGTCAGTGAGGCAAAAAGCAGAAGACGTGGCATGAAGGAGAGAGACGGCGTTCCCGCCTGTGAGCCTGCCAACCTAAATAAAAAAAGATATTTGGCCAAATAGAGCACTGATCAATACATTCATACAAACACAAGCACATCATTTGTTAAGTCTTCGGTTATATCCTCACTGTGTTGCACATGGAGAACTGCAGGAGTGAAAAAGAGACATCATAAATTATTGATAATGGAGTTTGCAAGGATTCTCATCACATATGGGGTAAATGTAGCAACTTGAGGTTAGAAGCTTTTTTTTATTTTTGTAAACTTATTGGATTTAAAATGAGAGAAMTTGATTTAGTACTGAATAAAAATGTTAAAATAAAAGTTAAATTTAGAGCACGTTTTTAAATTAAGGATTGAGCAGCAATTTGCTTTGCAACAATTAAGTTTTAGGTCACTTTTTAAAAGCAGTGGTTCCCAAACTATTTTCATTAAAGCCCCCCTTTCCTACTTCCAAGCCACATTGATCCCACCCACCAACTTTATTTGTGTTCAGTCTTTATCTTTTCATCAAAATTATACAGTGATAAAATGAAAAGTTACCAATTTTTATTTGGATAAGGGGAAAAAAAGAATTGAGCTACACAAAGTTTTTGTTATTCAAATGAATTTGTTTTAGTGATTTTTATTTACAAACAGAAATTTATATTTCATGACCTCTGAGCAGACATGAGCACAGGGAGGTGTGGAGCTGTGCTCTCTGGGCYTCCAAGGCTGAGAAGGATACAACATAGATCTTTGTTTCCAGACAAGTGGATGCTAGCAATAATAGATTTTAAAGCTCTTGATTTTAGCATATATTTTATTATAACTCTTTTCTCATTAAAACAYAACTTCATTTGTAAGAGTAGCACAAATGACACAGAGTCACAGCATAAACATCCACACTCTGGAAAGAAAGCTGACCAGGAAGTATGTTTGTAGTAACTCTCATCAATACTCAGTGAACTTCAAAAATTCTAAAACATGAATAGCAAAATCATATTTTATAGAAAAAAAAAACATCTTTGACAAGGGCAGCTTCAACATTTATTCAGAAAAAATTCAGAATAATTATTACAAGGAGTAAAAACAATTTAATATGTTATACACTTGCATTACATTTAGATCATGATTATAATTTGAAGGGATTACAAATGTTTGTTAAACCAATAATCCGAACAAATCTGAAGGACAGATGCACTTCAGTGAAAGGTATAAGACAATGGAATGATCTCAGAAATGATTATAAAACAATGGGATCAATTAATTTCTTCAAAAAATTATCAAAGTAATTTTTTAAAGAAATGTGAAATTGTTTAATTTGTATTTGTATGAGTTACTGTTTGAGGAGTTAAACTTTTGTTTTTGTTTTATTTGGTTTAGTATTGTTTGAAATGAATAAATATTTTTTGTAAATAGGAGCAGATATAATATTTTTTCTTCATCTGCTGCCTTTCATTTTATTTGATTTGCAAAGTTTTGGTTGTATGTAATGTGTTTTTTAAATGAAATTAATAAACTATATATATTTAAATCATATTCTGGAACTGGGAAGTGTTAGTGACATAACAACAAACCATGTGAAACTGCGTTCCAGTTAGCTGACGGGTGATTGCATTGCTGCCGCTAAACTAGCTACAACACAGCTACAATATAAACAATGATAAAAAGCGAGCTCTGCTGCATACATCATGCAAATAAAATAGATTTTAATATGTAAAGTATGTATAGAAAAAGCACTAATTGTGCAAGTGATTAAACGTGCACAAAAACATTAAGAAAGATAATTAACAGTAAAAGTTACAGAGTTAACTTAAGCTGTGAGTAGCAGCCATCTTGAAATCAAAAGTGGGGGTATTTGCAACCACTACCACAAATGGGATTTTTCCACTGGAGGGGGCGCTCTAGTTTAAATTTACAAATGGGAGCAAGAAAATTTCCACTTTCTAGAGTTACTGGAATGCACAGAGGAGATCAGTTTTCTTCCTAAACTGTGACCAGTTAGAGGACATTATCTAACTTTGTCACTTGGAGTTCCCTGAGATGTATATCCAGGAACTGATCTGTAAAATTGGCATTCAGGAGTGAGAGGAAGCATCAGCCTGCACATGACAGACAAGTTATCGGTGGTCCGTGTTGCATCAGAATGACAGGACCCAACACAAGTAATCTGACACATCTTGATCACAGCACAGATCTGATCTTTCTGTCACACTCGGGATTAAAACAGAAACATGGGGCTAACAAGGGTCAGATATGAAATTTCAAGGAAGTGACACATGACAGGACAAACAATTAAGTGTCAGTACGCTGACCTTGGGGCAACAGTTTCACACCATGACCTCGTATGCATTAGTCATTCCAGCAGCAGCATGAAAAAGGAGAAAATGGGAGCCTCTCTGCTCCTGTTCATCCGATGCCATTAGCCCAGTGCTCTTCATTGTTTAGTTGTCATGATTAAAAGATGTACAGCACTATGGAAATTACAGAACTTGTGATTTGTCTTTGTCCAATCAGTCTCCAAACAGCATTCTGTACAAGCTGAAAAAAAAATGTTGCTAATGGTTGGTGCTATCTTTACACAAAACACTGGAGCTAATTGTCTGATATGTGAGCATAAAGAGTTGTCATTACATTACATTTGGTGGGCATCTATGAGGATGTAAAGCTCTTCCGTGCCTATATTTGAGGTGTTTGTTTTTATCAACTGTACCTTAGAAATTAAGGATATAATTTCTCACGTAGAAGCACAACGAGAGGAACTCTGTTCTGCTGAGTGTTAATTATAGAAGTGACCAAACAGAGAAGCTGCACTGTAATCAGTCAAAGTCTGCTGCTAATTCTTCAGGTGGTGAAGATGGCAACATTACCATACAGCAGCCTTGTCTTAAAGGGGCAATATCATGTAAAATCAACTGTTTTGAGTTTTATATCATGTTATAATGTTATACTCTCATTAAAAACATGCGCAAAGCCTTGTTCTGACTCATTCATGCATGTTTGAGAAATCCTGCAGCGTTTTTAGGAAGCCATGCTGAGGAGCAAAACGACAGGTGGGGACCAGAAACWCCTTTTGGGACCAGAAACGCCCCTGGGACGTGTCTTTAAGCCGAACTTCCTCATCACGGAGCACACCTCCTCAGCCCCCACCTGACATCACACCCATGACTCCTGCGGGTTCTCGGGAGTAACAGAGCAAAGTGAAAGTGAAACTAAAACTGTGCTGCTCTTAACACTACTGCTCACTCAGTGAAGCTCTTTTCAGATTCAAAATACCTTTGAGGAAATGTGTTTTCAGATGCCAAGTAAACTGCATCATAGCACGTGCACGMCCCCCCCCCCCCGCACTTAAATGGGCGAGACAGAAGCAGAAAGTGGTTCTTAAAGAGACAGAGGCCAGTTTCAAGGCGTTTAGAAGAGAAAGTGATGAGAAGATAAGTTTATTTTTTATTTAAACATAAAAACAGCATTTTAATAACAGCTAAAAGTGACACAGATACTTTATTGTGGTATAGTATTTAAATATATGCCTGAGAAACACATAATATTGCCCCTTTAAAAATATGTTTTTATGACCTAATATATCTTTGAAAAATAACCCTTTCAAAAATCTTTGAGGCTCATTTTGTATAGATGTGTTAAAGTGGACACATCCTCCTTTTAAATCCTTCCTTTTCACATTTAAACCATTTAATTTGGGTCCTTATGAAGTGGAATTACAATGCTTTGGTCTGAATTCCTCCTTATTCTAAAGTGACCAGCCTCTCTTTAACTCCTTTTCTGTGTGGCTCAAAGCAGCTGGATTTGATACTGTTTCAAGCACCGTCCCCTTCCGGTTTCCATAGTAGTCCACACTTCAGAGAGGGGGTTAGCATTTTTTGGCAGTGCATAAATGTTTTATTTACAAGTTAATTAAAAAATGTCATCAACTGAAGACTTGTCCATCCATCCTTACATGTTGGAGCCAGAGTCTGACCCAGATCAGGAGGAGAGTTAAGACGAAGAAATTGTAGTTGGTGAGTCCAGACCTTATTTGGCATTTCTATTAAATTAATTCTCCTAGAGACTCCAAGTACACAACAGAATGCATTTAACAGCTAAAAAAGTGGATGTTGCATGATCTGTCCCCTTTGAAGGGGTAATGTCATGTAAAATCAACTCTTTTGAGCTTTATATCATGTTATAACATCCTCCCCTCATCAAAAACATACACAGAGTGTTGCTTTGACTCATTCATGCACGTGTTTGAGAAATCCTGTACTGTCCTGAGGCAGACATGCAGGTGAGCAAAATCGACCGGTTGGGCCTATCCGCCTTTTAGGAGCAGCTCCTCTTCTGGACTGTGTCTCCAAGCCAAGCGAGCGACTCCTGCAGGCTATCGTAATGCTTCTCAGTCTAGTACGTTTTGGATTAGAAAATGCCTTTGAGGAAATGTATTTTCAGATACAAAGGATGACATGGATCTTAGGAAATGCTTTGACTTCATTTTTGGAAATAACCGTCCGACCAAATAAAAAAAAAAAAAAAAAAAAAAATTTGAAAAAAAAAATGCATTTATATATTTGTGCGAGCCACTTTACGGATGACAGCTTTCTGAACAAAAGTGAATTTAACTGTGGACTAATAACAAGATTATCACTAAAGACAATGAAATTAGAACACTTAGAAGTACACAAACATTGTTKCCATCTGCCCAGGTAAGCTGAAAAACAACTCATGTTGTTTTGTTCTGTTGTTTGGTATATCTGTGATCTACAGTTTGCATTCATAGCTTATATTATGGTCTTTGTTCTTAAGTTGGCTTACACCAAATTTTAGTAATAAGTAAATTAGCTTAACATTGATGTGTGTGTCTGTGAGGATGACTGGAAGATATCTTACCAAGCTGAAACATTGGGCCTCATGCAAGAACATGTTCGTATTCTTATCCTAAATTTCTCTTACTTTTGGTCGTACAAAGGGTTAGTACGAACATGTCACGTCAGATTCAACAAACTCTTCTATCTTCTGGAAACATGCGTAAATGAGCTGCGTAAATTCCACCTGTTCTAGCTGCTCGTGCACGCGAGAGGAGATCAGCATAATTACCACCCCAAAAACACCATATAAGGCTGTGTTTCCTGCCTCAGATACAAGGAAGTGTCCATTCATTCATGAAAATGACAGCGAAAACGTAAAAGAACTTTACGAGTTCAGAGATTGAAGTCCGTCTGTCAGAGATCCAGAAAAGAAAATCTGTCATTTTTAGCAGCTCAGCTGTGGTATAAAAAGAGCTGCTAAAAGTATAAATAACTGTGTTAAATCATTTTCATTTATTCAGAAGCCTCAGCGCTGCGCGGCGCAGGTGGTCTCAGATGCGGGTCTGAAATAAGCATTTTAAAATGTTTTCAAAATAAGTCTGGCACTTTGGAGRAAATCCTGGACTTGATCATATATCCCCTCTGGTCTGGGAACGTCTTGAGTCCCCCAGGACGAGCTGGAAGGTGTCGCTGCGGAGAGGGGGTCTCTTTGCTGCTGCCACCGAGACCTGATCCCGGATAAGCGGCGGAAAACGGACGAACGGACAATTTATATTGCTAGTCTAAATTATTACATTTAAAATTAAAACTCTAATTCAAGCAGAATAGCCTATTGTCAACATAATTATGGAGTGTAATTTATTTTCAACTCAAAATATCTTCAAACTAACGAAATATAAAAGTTATTAGGGAGGAAATCCCGTCTGGATAACAGCAGACTGACTGTTCGTAAAATATACGACAGGTCTGGACCACTCGTAAATTTTGTTCGTATCTGAAAAAAATCGTAGAATACGAAAACATTGGTGAATGCCACAAATTCTCCTAAATCACTCGTACGCACAAYTTAAGAACAAATCTGTGCGTATGAACGGTTCTTGCATGAGGCCCATTGTCTCTCTACTCGCTTCGGTTTTTAAGGAAACACACTTTCCCGTCCGACAGTAAGGTTTAGTTTTATCCTGAGTTGCAGTTTCCCAAAACCAATATTGTGTAATGTTGCTGGTTTTTAATCATCATTACAACAAAGTAGGCTGTGATGTGAAGTCAAGTTTATTTTATTTATACATACAAACAGCATTTTCTTAACAACTGAAGGTGACATAGTTACTTTATTCTGGTATAGTATTGAAATATTTTCCTAAAAACACATGTTGGCCCTTTAAAAAATCCATTCATCCATCATCTATACCCGCTTCTTCTTTTCAGGGTCACGGGGGTTTCCTTCAAAAGATGCACTCCCATATCTCTTATGAAAATTGAGACATTGCTTAAAATGCAAACTTAATTTTTTTAATTAAATTTTATTGTGATTTCTGAGTACTCTTCGCACCTGTTGAACATAACCTGGCCACTGAAAATCATGGAAACTTGGGCCACAAACATCACAGAAACATTTCTTCCCAAAATTCACTTTGCAAGCAGTACTCTGATTGGTCCATCTTTGATAGATTTGAAAAGTGAATGTTTGAAGTTTTTAGATGTTTTTTTTTATTTATTTATTTGGTCTGGACTGTAAATGAACGTGGAATGCAACTGTTTTGGTGCAGGATAATCAAGCGGGGAGTTTTTTTTTTTTTCACTACCAGACACAATGGTGGAGCCAGGGGGTTGCCAGTGGTGGCCTTGGCTAATAGTTAATTTTTGGCCACCCCAACCATTTGAAGAAATTATACTTTAAGCAATATAAAAACTAGAAAGCATAGTTCTTTTATGTTTCTCTAGTTGCGTATGTTTGCTTATGGATTTTTACATGTCAACCTAATTGTTGATGATGACCTTTGCTAATGCCACTGCCTTAAAAAATGAAGTAAATAATCAGTATTTTTCTAAATGTGCATTTTAATCATTGTACTCAGTGGCCAGCATGGTCTCATTTCTCTGTGACAGCTGGTGATGCTTCCCTGTGAGTCACTATAATCCATTTTTTATTATGAAAGAAATACTGGTACGCTTTATACAAAAGGGAATGAGAAGATACCCTAAGTGATTCTGACATATGGTCTAATGAGAACAAAATGGGAAAATAAAGTTTAAAAAAATACTTCCTGAAACAAATATTTTGGTTTTGCTAACCCTACGATATCTAGGGAAACACTATGACTTTTTGGTTTTTGATTATTATAAAATTGGAGTTTATAATGCCAATACAGAATTACAAAAATGGGTTTTAGCTCAGAAAAGTCAGCTTACAGCCAAGCTTTAAAGAGACTTATTTAAATTAGCAAACATCTTTTGAGTGATTTGAAAATGCAAAATAAGAACAAATATGACACATTTGAGTAATAAACAAGATAAACTTCTCAGTTTATGTGATTAAACATCTGTAGTATACAAGTTAACAAAGGCCAAATACTACATTTAACTCTGGAGTCTCACAGTGGAGGTAATGCAGATTCTCATCATTCTTAATAATAATTTTCATGTAATACTGTAACACATAATGATTAAATGTATGTGCATTGCCTCATCCTGCAGTTTGCTTGCATTGATAATGCACAGTATTATGTAAATGAACATGACGTGACCCAAATCTACTCTCTCTAAACTAATGCATTTTACCTTTAAGATAAGTTGTTTCGTGTTCACCAAGTCATTTGTGTAATTTGTTAACGGGAAGATGTAGTAGAGATCTGAAAACTTAAATTACAACAAATGTTTTCCACAAAAGCATGAATATTATTCCATTAGCAATAATGGGCCAGTATTTGCAAAATGTAAAACAAATGTCATCACTCACAGGAGGCTGTTATTTCTATCTTGCAACAGAGTGGTGCAGAGAGGTTCAATTATTTAGTCAAGATGTTTTGCACAAAATATGCCAAATTTTACATTTTTATTTTTTGAAGTAATGTGTACATGTTTATCTATTTGAGGTAACAAATACTGTAAGTTAAAAACAATGTGATTAAAAATGAACAAAATAAAAAGAAAATYAGCTCTGATCTTGTTGTTTCGAATGGAAATCAAACTCAGATTTTTATGGCAACAATGTTACATATTGTGGGGCCAATGTTTAATGTGGATCTGCTGATAAAATAAACATAAAACAATCACATGAAGCAACAAGACAGCAAGAAATCCTGACAAATGTAACCCTGAATCAAAACCATACAAAGAAAAAAAAAGCCAGGCTTTGAAAATGAAAACAAACAAAACAAACACACACAAGTCTAAGAAGCCGGTAAGTGGGGTTATGACCGCTACAATATGAAGCTGGAGGGTTGACTGGATGGAAACAGGGGGCTGGGGACACCTTTTTTAAGAAAAAAAAACTCTACTCCTCCTGCAAACAGCATTATCTTGATTAAAGTTTAATTAAGGATCACATTTGGCTGTGCCTTTCATAGCGATCTACATGAGCAGATTTCCTAGGGCTTAACTTTATCGCTGGGAAAATCCTCCTTTATTACTTTCAACCTGTTGTAAAAGCTGTTGGCACGGAGGGACGGCTGCCTCATTCACTGGCCTTGTTTGCTGCTGGAGAAATCCTGCGTCTCAGGAGATCTCCCCACAGTGGTTCAATTTAATATCTGTCCTATCACTACAAGGCTGGGGCTCATTATTAATGATACTATTCATTAATTTCTTGTTGGGCTGATGTTATTTATTAAATTATTAAAGAAAGCTCCTGAGACACTCTCACGTAATGAGGGATGTGTCCTCCTTCCACAACCCACCCCGCTCCACCAACCCCCTCACTTCAGACCCCCACCTCCCACTTTCACTGGATGGATGGTGGGTGGAATTACCCYACTCGGACGCTGCTAGCCTGCGCACCCTCATTAGTTGTTCTCTAGGGCTGAGTGACACCATAAATCCATTCTGCACGTCGACCAATGGCAGCTATATACAAACGCAGGCTGCTCGCCTCAGTCTGTTAATGAGCCATTCCCATGCACAGCGAATTGWCTACTGTCCATCCGCCATAACTGGACAGTATTTTTTTGGACAAGCTGAACGGCGGCCACAGCGTAGATTTAAAGCACTAAATAACAGCTTTGGTTCTCATTAATTAACTATCATGTTGTAAACTTGAAATTGATCACTGTCCTGATACGCTGTAAACAGAGTCGTGCTGATTGTTGTGACATTAGTTCATTGCCTGTAGCTATGAAAAGATACAGTTCTCAGGTTGAACATCACCTGAAAAAGGGTTGCACATTGGCTCAGTGGTTAGCAATGATGTCTCACCGCAAGAAGATCCTGGGTTTGATCCCCGGTTCAGACTCTGGGTCTTTCTGAGTGGAGTTTTGCATGTTCTTTTTGAGCTTGTATGAATTTTCTCCCACAGACCAAAAACGTACAAAAAGTGGCTTTCAGGCTCAGAACTCTCTTTTAAAAGAGGATTTGCCTTGTTAAATAAAGGTCAATACTACTACTACTACTACTACTACTACTACTACTACTACTA
>NW_013952554.1:474778-487451 GCF_001266775.1 Austrofundulus limnaeus
AAAGCAATAATTAAAGATGAAATTTGTAGACCTGAGACGTTATAAAATACTGCATAAAAAAGGTAATATAACCCTCTTGTCTTAAGCTGGACTGAAAACAAAGGTGCTTGTTTTATTACCTTGTTATTCTTTTTTTCTGGTCTAAATTGATATTAATAAGGTCATGCTAATTTGATCAGACGATTTTGCAACACCATTTGCATTTACCGAAGTAAAAAATATATGTTTATAATTCAGTTTAAAAGCCCCACATTGACAAAAATCATCTYAAATCAGCAGAAGTTTAATATAACAAACAACACTGACATAATCTACAAAGTTTGTCTTTAACATTTCAATACATCATTTAATTTGAACTAAATATATGCAACGTTTCTCTTTCAAATCTGAAACATAAAGTTTCAGATTTAACTTTGTATTCAGGCATCAAGTAACTAACTTCACATCACATTCTGAAATATAAATATTTAGTGAATAATGCAAGATTTAAAGAGAAAATCAGTTCTAAAATATGCAATAAATGTTGGCACAATGTAAAACACACTAGAATTATCACTTAACTTAATTAAGTGTAGTATTCCCTAAAAGAAAAACACATTTGCAGACAAAGTAAAATGAAAATAAACAATGACAAAGGAGCCTTAAGTTAAGCGTACAAATGCTCTATACGCACACAAAAAGAGGAAAAAAAAACAGAAGAAAAAGAAACTCTCCTGTTGGCTTCTCATGAGAACAGAATTAATCACCTGCCTGGCTGGTCTCTGTGCTAGGACCCGAGGATGGAGGTAATAAGACAAGCCCTTGAGGGACGCACCGCCGAGTATAAATATCAGCTGCTGTGCATATGCAAATCACTCCCAGATTTATTTATTTTTTAATTTCTTCTCAAAGGCTCAAGTGTGCTAATATCAAATAGCAGGCTTTTAGGGWGTGTTTAATGGCTGATGGTGGGAGGTAGGGGAGCGGCGGGCTGAGGAGCGCGCGCCAGTTCATGAGTAATTAAGGGGTGTTTTGCTGAACATAAATAATGCTGTTTGTATTGGCTCTATGGAGGAGTGGGGCGCTGAGAGAAGAGAAGGAGGAGGAGGAGGGGGCTCAGATGGGGGATGGAGGGGAGGGGGGTGATGAGGTGTGGTGAGGATGTCGGACAGGAACAGCAGGGGTTAACCCCTCCAACACAGCCTCTGTTCAACCCTCTCAACACAAACACAGAGAAGCTCGTTTGTTAGTTCTGCAGATGTATCGCTCAAGGCGATTAGCAGGATGTCTAAAAATATATGTTTTTAATGGCTTTCGACAAAATAAGTGCAATTTCTGTGCTAATATGTAACAATTTTAAATAATACAATGTGCACTTATCATGGAACTGAGCTTTTATTTTCCCAAAGAGAACACAGCAAAACCAAATTATTTGAAATTYAACTCAAAACAGTTCATTTTCATTTTCAGAGAAGTTTTTTTTGTACCTATTACCAAGATTTCAGATTGTAGACAAAAATAAGTGCCTTTATGAAAAACCCATTTTCAGTAGATGCTGCAGTGCAAAAACTGTCCGTCTAACCAAGTCTTAAACTTAATCAAGCCGAAAAGTATTGATTTGAGAAATATTTAGCAAGAAGCAGAATGTTTTGTATCATTAATCTTGTTTGCCTGGAAATGTTTTCTTATTTCAAGTAGTCTTACCAAGTGCAACTGTCTTTGAGAAGATTCAGACTACATTCTAGTTTGTTTTAATTTAATTTTAGATGGCTATTTTTTGCAGTGTGTAAGATTAAATACGAAAAAAATATATAGTTTGGTCTTCCTGGTTTGTAGAAATTGAAGTGTTTTTTGTGAATTGAAAACCTATCGCAAAAGTCAAATAATTTTATAGATAGAGCATTTTATTCTTAATTTTTGTGGGCATTTGTCACATATCTTTTACATCTTGTTAAGTGTATTATTATGAGGCTTTTGTAGCAAATTCACCGGACACATCATTTGAACTGTGTACTTTTAGTCATGTCAGAGCAGGTAATTTTCACTGGGGGAGGAAATAGAGTTATTTCCTCACACATTAGTAAGAGGAGTTGACAGGCCAAAGAATGTGCTGCACTTGAACACACTAATGGTCAGTGAGTAACCTCCTCCCTCCCCAGCATCACCACCAGAGACACCAAAGAAGAAGAAGCCATTTATAGATCCCACTCTTGTGTCGCTTCTCACCAGCCGTGTTCACCTGCGTTGAAAGGACTCGGTGTGTGCAGCTCAACTGTTTCATTTCCAGTGTTCATTTTTTCCCACAAAGAAGCATGAAATCTTGCAATTAAGACTGAAATTGCTGCAAGTCTTTATATGCAATTAAAACAAGATGTGGGTATTATATTYCCCAACATTTATCATGTTTCCTGTTGGCACTATTACAGTCAACACGGCACGAGAAGAGCAGTCGATTTGTCACGAGAGAGACTCAAACCTCAAGAGAAAATAAGTGATTCTAAACGGTGCTCCACTTTATGAAAGCGTAATTCAATGTTTCCTCTAACAAAGAGGGAATACACATCTCTTCTTTCCAGTTTTAGAAGCCACAAAGGATTACACTTTTAAAGAGAACCAGAGTCATAATACCGGCTCGCAAGTTCCTCTGGGCACAATTATACCATATCTGTCTGATAACAAGAGGCTCAGGTAAAAAGGTACAAGGGGACAACCTTTTGAGTGAAACAATTTAGCTGTCATGACTGTGTGACAGGACACAGTCTTGTTTGGGAAGAGGCCGGTCCCCAAGAGTCTGGAGATAATCGTGTCCGGCACAAAAAAAACAATAAATCAATCAGGTTTAGCAGCTGTTTCATAAGCCGCTCTTCTTAAATATTCCTATTTCCCCTATAGAGTCAGAGTAAAATAAATATTCAAATTTCAAGTTTATTAGAAAAAAATTATAACTAGAGAACGAGCAGTGCTTAATGCTGAAATATTTTTGTTGAATATCTAAAAAAGCTGAAACTAGTATAAAAATGGCTAAAAAAACAGTAGTTGAAATTAACACAAAGAAACACAAAGTGTACATGTTTGCTGAATTAAACAATAGCTGAAATCGTTACAAAATAGTGAATTTCTCTGAAATAATAGAACGATCTAAAACGTGGCTTTAAACACAAAAAACAGCTTAAACCTTACTTAAAGAAGCACAAATAAGTTGAAGTTAGAAGAGTAAGGTTAGAATGATGGCTAAAAGCAGAGGGRAGCTAAAATCAGCTAAATTGAATCTGAAAAAAACAGAAATTAGTACAAAAGAGTTAAAAAATACAACAAAAGTCAAAGATACAGTAAAAAATTATGAACATTTTGAAAGGTTTTAAGGATACAGCTCCATTCATTTTCAATAGGAAAAAACGGTTGAAAAAATAAAGTCTCTGTAATTTCCTGAAAGAGTTGGACGTTTTGCTAAATTGCTGAAATTGCATAAAAGTTGCAGAAAGGGAAACATGCTGGAAAACGTGCGGAATTAAAAATCTGAATAGTGTGAACGCTTTAGAAGTATTCACACTATGATGCTGACAGGATCAAACAGCTGAAAGAAAAACAAGTTTTATTCCGCCATCTCCTCTCACAAGACTTGTTTATTTGTTAGACTTTTATTAAGCGGGGGTATCAGAGATGACGCACGCTGGGATTGTTTATGAGTCGGCGGGAGGTACTGTAAAGCTAACAGGGAATGGCACCACCTGTGCCCCCACTTTCTAGCTGCCAGGGCTGTGCTGCGGGGCCCGTCAGAAGGCACGTTAGCCCAGACTCCGAATGGAGCTCTACTAGCTTGGTCATGCTGGGGAAATGTCAGCCGAAAAAAAAAAAAAAAAAGAAAAAAAAAATACCCAGCCAGGTCCAGTGAGCCCTGAACCTGACTCTGGCGCCCAGCATGAGTCTGACATGATCATGCACGGCGGTTGTGACACATGTAGGCAATGACTCCACACAGCTATCTGATCAGCATTACGCCACTGTCAAAAGGCTCTGACTACAAGAGCGTGATGAGAGCTGTGATAGGGGCCTCCTCTCTCAAATGGGTCAGACATGGAGGTGATAAGTCCACTTTTCCCTGAAAACACTCCCTCTTTTCTCCAAATCTGCAGCATTTTACACAAACAAAAAACACACCTCGAACATATTTTCTGATGCTTTAACTTAATAAATGATGCTGTAAGTTAATTTAGTTCTTCTGTGATGTTTTATGTTTTTCTAATGAACCCAGAAGTAAGGTTTAAAATTCACCAAGAGCAAAACAAGCATTATTTGTCATGAGCCTGTGCGCGCATCAACCATCAATCATCACCATCAGAATTGCCACAGTCTGCTGTCAGGGCCTATTACTGCTGAATTCATTTTCCTCAATTAATTCAAAATCTAACCCCCCCTGGCTGCCACCAATGTATGCTTTTATATCCATCCACCCACCTATTTGTCACAATGGACTCTGTGACAGTACAGTAATGCATTCATTATATAAATGAGAAACAATAGTCCACACATATCATTAATTAAGTCAAGGCTTACAATACACAACAGCAGCATTTCTGCACAGTGGTGACCAAACAAACAGTGACCCTAAAAGCAGATTCTATTTAAACCTTAAACATGGTACATCCTCACACAGAGGATTTGTATTTATTTATTTATTTATTTATTTATTTATTTATTTATTTATTTATTTGCCAAGCCATGCTCACTGTTGATAAGACCGATTTTTGCACAATGAGCTTGTAAATGTGAGGCTCACACACAAGATTGCATCACCTAAATAAGAAAAGACAAAGAAATGTCATCAGAGTCCGTTACTGTCTGATCATCAGCCTTATCTACCTCCCCCATCCCCCACACACAGACTCAGGCGCCAACATAAACAGCAAAGTAAAAAAAAAAACACTCATAATTAATAAATAGGACAAAGCAACACTATCCTTATCATAGAGGCCACTATATCTTATTAAACAACAATTTTGTCTTGGGGAGGACAGGGAGACTTTCATGCCCAAATTGTCGTGTTTAAATCAATTAAGCGTGAACATGATTTAACGTCAGGATATCATTTGAAAGTATAATTGCCCATAGGAATTAAAATGAACTCGGTGGGCTGCAGCATCGCCCTACTGTGCTCCCCATGTTGGGAAATGCCCAGTTTTAAAGATTAATTTGCATCTTTAAAAGAAAAAAAAGTCCTAATCACAATCTTAAAGGACATTAAAAGAGAAGAGAGATCTTTTTTTTTTTTTTGGCAATCAGATGCCACTTGACTTAATTGTTCACAGAGCAGAATTCACAGTTACACGTTTCATGCGTTTGATTCCAGTCGCTTCAGTGGCCGTGCARGGTGCATTTCACTGTCTGTGTCAATTACACAGGGACTGTGTTGTGGTGCCGGGTCGCAGGGTCAGAGCAGCCATGTTTGGCAGAGCTGGGTCATTTGAGTGAAGCTGTGTGAGCTCGCTGTGCACGTCTCGGCCAGAGTGAAGAGGCGACAGGCTGCAGTGACGGGTTGCAGTGATAAATACCAATTTCTCACTGGCTCCTGCAGGATTTATGCATCTTAGCAGCTCACAATAAGACTAAAACACACACTTTAAGAGTAGAAAGTAAGAATCCATTATTCTGACCATTTTTTGTATGAACTTATTGAACTAACTGATATATTAATTAAAAAAAACAAGTTAAACTTAAGTTAATTTCACACAATATGAGCTGTAAACATGAAATATATTGTTTTGTCACATAAAAAAATTAACTAAATGAATTTGCAGTGCAGTTTTCTTATGAATGTGTGGCTGCTGCAACAGACTCATCTTGCTGATGTGAGGGGCATTTCTTACTTAAAGTTAGGAAGCACGCTATATTGGYATTCATATCGGTATCAGCCGATATTGGTCATTTTTTTAGAATATCAGTATCGGTCCGATATGTAAAACTGGGCCGATATTAACATCCGATATTGATTYCCCACTTTTTAGCTTTGTGTTTCTGTTTTGGGAGGGGAGATGGTTGGTTGAGCAGCTTCTGTTTGATCATGATAGTGATATTGATGTTGCGTAGTCAGGAATAACTGAAGTAGGGAGCCATGTCAGAGGTTTGGTCATTTATTTACAGGAAGACAAGTCAAGACAAGACCCAAGTGTGTTTGTGCGTATATGTTTAATATAATTTCTGTGTTTGTGTMGTATTGGTAAAAATCGGTTATGAGCCAAAACAGCAATAATTACATTGGATATCGATATTGGCTGAAATTTTCATATTGGTGCATCCCTAATCTAAAGACAAAGAGCGTTCAYWYCAAACAGATGAAAACAGCTTTAAAAGCAAAAGAAAAGTGATTCGTCTTTTATGTAATGAAGAGAGAAGACATATTGTTTTGTAAATTGTGTCACTGGTCTTGTCCAGCTTTTTAACATTGAAGAGAGTTTTCAGATGATTTGAACTGGGGGTTCCCTGGACATGTTTTGAAWAATCAATATGTTACCTGGTGTGGATAGCTCTATGAATGACAGATTTTAGTTGTACCCAGGATGAGGTAACAGCTTGCCTGAGAATGGTCAGACAAATGAAGTTTAATGTTGTCTCTAAATAAGTTCAGTTTAAAATATAACTATTTCCATCAATGCATTTTTATGAACATTTTTAAAATATCGGATTAGAAAAGGTTGATGGAAACTGTGCAATTGAAAAACTTAAAAAAACTTTTACCCTTGTTTGAGGTGTTTTTTTGGGTTCTCTGGAAAAGAGTTCATSTGCAAAGGGGGCGATACAAATATTTGCAGAATAAGTTCTGACATAATGAACATTTAGCTCACGATTGATCAGCTGTTCCACTTTTGGCATCTTCCCAGATATTCCCATAAGAATTGCATTCTTTTCTCTACGTCTCAAGACAGCGTGTAACATCACCAATACTGGCTGATATGAGAGAATAAATACAATTTGCCCAAAAGCAACACATTCCTAAAAAACGTCTCTCCATTGACTCGAGATGKGTGGTCCCAACCTCTACAACCTGTTTGATACAGCCATGCGTAACGTCAACATGACAAAATTAGGCTCTGCATGGCCCTCACTCCAAACCAGTGGATGGAAACTCACCTTTTTTTTTGCAATATTTTAAAAAGTTTGCTCAACATGGAAACATGGCGTTACAGCAGTTTATAGTTTATAAACCTAATAAGAATCCAGTTTACATTTTCTTTCTTGTGCAGTTTTAGTGCGATTTGCAAGCTTTTATTGAAGCAGTCAGAGACACAGCTAAAGGGAAAGGATAGACAACCTTCAGTCTTCTTCATTGTCACTATTTTCAGCCCAAGTAAAACCCAAGAGAACACCCCCCAACAATGTTCAACATTTAAACAAATAGTATCTATGATTATTCTTGTGCTATATATTTAACTATTTGATATTTCTGTTTATATTACACACAAAAAATGCAGATTTAGCAGCACAAATAAAGAAAATGTCTTTGCTGTACAATTAATAGTTATTTTATGAGATTCCTGTAACTTGAGAGCCAAGAAAATTAGTCACCATTGCCAAATATTAGGTCTGCCTTTGGTGACAACAGCAGCTAGCTGTAGCACTACCAGCTTGCCTGAGGAAAGTCCGGCAAGGTAATATTAATGTTTACAATGAAGTTATTGTGTAAGGCGAAAAAGACAGCAGTGAAAAGGTTTACAAAATAGCAATTGCATAAAAAATCTAGCTGCAATAGGTTTGTCTTTATAAACTTATATCTTTATAAACAGAACTATTCTTCTAAACTGATTGAAAAAGTTAACTACAACAACTTTAATGGATTCAAACTATTGCTTTTCTCAATAAGATATTTTGTTCAGTGCTGTGGCTTGACTCCTCTAAATATACTTTTCTCTTTGAAACACAAGAACCAGAAAAAAAAAAAACAACATCTTCTTCAACTCTTCTGGTTAACAATAACAGCTTGCACATTGAAATGTTACCATATGGAATAATAACAGTTGGTTCACAATAAGCAGCACAAACTATATTTTCTGTGATATTTGCATCAGAACACACACCTGCAGCAACWCTGTGTCCTTGAAATAATTACACTTGTACTGCCGTGGAGGTCATAATTCATCCTCATTGTCCAGAAGTTTGCTTGTATGAAAATAAAATCTCAACACGCTAATGTCTGTAATCCATTCATCGTGCTGTAGGAAGCATGAATTAGGCCCTCGTCAGTATGTAAAGTGATATCCAAATTCTGTGAGGTGTCCTTTTGAGGTAGACCTAACAAGTTTCCTCGTTCTGATTAGCTCAGCAGAAACTGTGATAGTTTACCTTGATAAATTAGAGGAGGCAAGATTTAATGAACAGAACACGGGGGTCACCTTTGTTTCTTGGGGTGATGCAATAAGAAAAAAACAAACAGATTTTTCTTACTGCCACATGCCTCTCCTTAATAATCAGATTTCTCATCCTCCATGTAATAGAGGGTGCACAGAATCTCATTACCTTCTCTAGCTGAGGGGAGAGAAGCAACACTTCTTCTATGACTTTGTCTGTAAAAAAATAAAATAAAAAAAGAGGGGGGGGGGGGGGGGGGGCTTCGGTTGCGGTGGAGAAAGCATGGGACACGTAAAGTTCTGCTTATTTGCACATACATCTACACCCCCTTAAAGATATGTAAATGAGTCAGGCAAAACACAAATGCTAAAGTCTACACCATTAGTTTTCCACTTCATAATCTCCACATGGGGCCGTTAGAGGGATAATGTACCATACAATACACGGCTTACTTTTAATTAATAGGAAAAAATGTATTTTGAGATGATTATTAAATCTAGATTAATATGGAAAATCTCCCATCTTTAAGTTCTGTTTGATGCGTTGTGGAAAGACAACATCTAAGGAAGACCACTTTATATAAAAAATGAATCATTTAATACAGTTAACACTGCTAGTAGGAGGGTGTGACGCAAGGGCTTTTATTCAGATGGTGTCGTCCCATTTCCTCAGTGCAAAGAATTGGTTTTAATTTTAGACAAAAGAAAGTAGAGGAGCTGCTTTGTTCATTTTTATTTTTGTTGGTTTTCAGACTACAATGAAACTGGGTTATTGGCTACAGTGTTTGCACCATGTCACCTTAAATATCAAGTAAAACTTTCCCCTTTTTATTATTCAGTTTTATTCTCTTTACAATACAACATATTTAAGTCTAAGCTCACAGTACTCTGAGACAACATCTGTTTGATTTCCTTGATTATCCCTCCATCATCCTTCCATCTGACAGGCCTCAAAGTGAAAGCTAAAAAAAAAAAAAAAAAAAAAAAGGACAGCTCCTCCACCACCCAAAGCAGAGTAGTGCAGTCTAACCTTCTTTGTGCTCTGCACTCTCCAAATGCCAGACTTTATTGCCGGGTTGAGCCCTGGTTCGCACTTCAGATGTCCCTTCTTCCTTTGTCATAAACTCATCTTTGCAACATCACAAACTTCCTTGATCAATATACTGTCAGATTTTTTATTTATTTTTCTTGAGCAAACACGTGTGTCATCAAGGGTTTCGAGCAAAAAAGGATGCTTGTTTGTTGTTTTCACAGTATTGTATCCTGTTTTGACATATAKTGTAGTAGGCAGGGAACGTGAAGGTAGAAGCTGCTAAGTGTATAATGGGGTAGAAAACCTCCAAAGGTGACATTTTATTGGTAATTTAGTCTAATAGCATAGATTAAAAATAAAAGTTTACGAAATGAAAAAGATAATGTATGATTTATTTGCTAATCAACACTGAAATAAACACATGAAGGGCTGCAGAGATGCATGAAATTCAAGAATTTAAAAACAAAAACTTCAAGACGTCTTGTCCTAAYAGCAAATTTAAAGGTTTCAGAGAATCCCAACTTTACACCAATTGTGTAAATTAGAAATTTGTTTAACTAAGTTTTAACACTTTCATTTGGTTAAAAGAAGATTCATATTTCCAAAAAGAAAGCATAGCTTGGTTGTCTCATATGAAATTGTTTTTTTTTAATTTGTTTGTTTGTTTTTGCAAACTATGCTCATGCTTCCATCTGCTGAAAAGCTTTAAGGAGATGAAGATTTCATTTTTCAGCACGACCTGGCACCTGCTCACAGTGCCAAAACCACTGGTAAATGGTTTACTGACCATGGTGTTACTGGGCTCAATTGGTCTGCCAACTCTCCTGACCTGAACCCCAGAGAGAATCTGTCGGATATTGTGAAGAGAAAGCTGAGAGACACAAGATCCAACACTCTGGATGAGCTTAAGACACAAGACCCAACACTCTGGATGAGCTTAAGACACAAGACCCAACACTCTGGATGAGCTTAAGGCCACTATAGAAGCATCCTGGGCCTCCATGACACCTCAGCAGTGCCACAGGCTGATGGCCTCCATGCCACGCCACATTGAAGCAGTCATTTCTGCAAAAGGATTCCCCACCAAGTATTGAGTGATAAGTGAACATAATTACTTGAAGGTTGACTTTTTTGTATTAAAAATACTTTTCTTTTATTGGTGGGATGAAATATGCCATTTTTTTAGATAGGGATTTTTGGTTTTTATTTACTTTTTTGCCAAAATCATCAATATTAAAACAATAAAAGGCTTGAACTACTTCAGTTGGTGTGCAATGAATCTAAAATATACGAAAATTTATTGTTTGTCAGTACATTACAGAAAATAATGAACTTTATCACAATTGGGTAATTTTTTGAGAAGGACCTGTAGTTTAGTCAGTGAGATTTAGAAATTTGTACCAACTGAAATCTTCCCTTGGATCATAGCCAAAGCAAAGGGCCAGCTGCTAGGTGTTAAGCATCCACAGAGGTCAGATCCTAGAACTGCCCCTGGTTATGACTATATAGCAACATACAAACTTCTTTTTTAGAAATTGATTAAAAATATATATATCAACAACAGAAGACTTGTCCATCCAGCCTTACATGCTGGAGCCAGTCTGACTCAGAGCCAGAGGAGAATAGAGATGACCAAATTCTTGTTGCAAAGTCCAGACCTTATTTGGAAGCTCAGTTGCAAATAATCTGACATAATAGTTCATAAAACATCATTGAAAATACAGGTTAAAATATGACCCAAACAGATTATAAATCTACACAGCACCTGGAGAGACTAAATTTTCTGCACTCCTAGAGACTCCAACAAATCTACACAACAAATTGCATTTAATGGCTACAAAGGTGGATTTAAAAAATAAAAAAGAATTTGCATTTGCATTAGATGCATTTTGTACTAATAAGTGATTATTGTATTTTACTTGAGATCGTATTATACATGAATAAATACAGTATGTTTAAAAAAAAGCTGGATGAACAAACATGAGACCAACAGGGACAATTTATGGATAATAAAAAAAAAAAGTTCCACTTCCCCACAGAACAAGCTGCAGCTCAAACTGACAGTGGATATTAAAGGGTACGTGTAGGTAAAAATAATACCAGGCCATACACTCAATCACAGCAGCAACAAAAAGCTAAATTTTATGCACATCTTTCCAAAAATAGCTATGCTCCATCATTTTTCTGCTCCTAAACTGCCTCCGGGGAGGTGACAAAGCATTTAGCAGCTCTTCTTCAGTTTGTGACACATTTGTCTTCAGCTTGCATTAAGCACAACAATTAATGCATGTTAATTCTTAATTATGCTAATTAAATTTGAATCGGGTTGTGAGGTTCTAACGGGGTGGTTGGATGCGAGAAGAAGATGCTTTGGCGACACGCGGCTGTTGTTGTCTCTGGTTGTGCTTGTAGCACAACCACATGTCCTCTGGTGTTAGGAACCGTTAATGAGGATGCAAGTTAAGAACATGACAAGCTCTCGGCTCATAGAAATAATTGGACTGTCTTATTTATCTGTCAAAAGATGTACAAAAAGAAACATTTATTCATTTGCATGTGTCTCAACCAACATATGAAAATGTTCTATGTATTTTTTGTCTTTAAACAAAACAGATTTGAAAACAGAAATTTAAACCATTTTTCAATATTTATAAAATATATTAAGCAGATTATTATTTTTCTTTGTTTGAAGTTAAAATAAAATGATTACTGACTTCCTTGTCTTATGTTTTATTGTCTTGCCTCATCTTTTTTCACCCTATTTGTCGCTTTAATAAATATCACAGACTAAACAACAATAAGAAAAATGTGTTAAACAGTGAGTAGCCATGATCTTGCTTTGGCCATTTTGGCTGTGAAATTTACACGTTTTGGAGTTCAGTTCTGTACATGCTCGCAGCTTCACACTCAACAGCACAATTCCCCCGAGGAGCACAACAAGCAATCTGTCTGGTGGGTAATGTACTGTACACATGTGCTGTAATGAGACACAATTAAATAAAGGCAAATTGTGTTGACAACTCATGTATTTAGTTTTAAGATCTGTTTCTTTGGGGCTGCATGGCGGTGCAGTGGTTAAAGCTGTCGCCTCTCAGTGAGAAGGCTGCAGGATTGCCTCAAAGCCTGAGGTCGTTCTGGGTGGAGTTTATGTTCTCCTCGTGGCATTGTCTCCAGGTACTCTGAATCCTCCTACAGGATAAAAGCATTTATGTTTGGTTAATTGGTGATTCTAAATTGTGGTCAGAGTTGTAAAGTAACTAAGTACAAATACTTCTTTACTTTACTTAAGTAGAATTTTTGGGTATCTGTACTTTACTTGAGT
>NW_013952554.1:487955-490081 GCF_001266775.1 Austrofundulus limnaeus
TATATATACACATATCAGGTATAGTGCATCCTAATTTTTCTAACATTAACATTTTTATATGACAATATCGCCATTTTGGCCTTTAGAAAAACATTTTTTGAGGGTATCAACTCCTAATTAATGTCATTTTGGGAAGTCTAGCCACTCATTTTTACTCAGTACTTTTACTTTTAATACTTAAGTACATTTTATGTCAGAAATTTACTTTTGATTGTTAAGTCTTTAAGTTTTTTACTCAAGCAATATTCTTAGAGGAGACGAACTTTTACCAAAGTAAATTTATGGTAAGATACTTGTACTTTACTCAAGTGTCACTTTGAGGTACTTTATACAACACTGATTGTGATTGATTGTCCTCATGTAGTCCTGTGTTGGACCTGTGGCCTGTCCAGGGTGTGTCCCAGCCTTTGGATAGGGACTAAAAAGCACTAGCGTCCCTCAACCTGGAAATAAGTGGGTACCAAAAGCTGCCCAAAACATAGGTGAAACACCATTTTTAAAATCAAGATAGGACAAAATTTAAAAAAGACAGATAAACAGATTTTTGTATCACATGAAGATCTTACGTATTTCATAAAAGGGTACMATCCTATTAGTGTAATCCCCCAACCAGAAACCTGCAAATTGTGCACTTCTGGTTTTACAGTTCCACAAAATGACTTTAATTCCCCTTTTATTCTCCTGTGTTTCGGGTACTCAAGGAAAATGAACAAGACATGGTTCGCACTGTTAAAGACTGTGGCAGTTGGAATATTTCACCTGACATGAGCGGTGCAAGTCGCGTGGCACAAACCAACCACAACTGGGCCATTAAATATATGTAAATGAAGAGAAACACAAGAGAGCCKGGTATAATAGCACGCACAAGGGAGAAATGGATCCTGGGTAGTGATTAATTTATTTGATGATGCCCCTAGTGAGGAATTTTAGGTCACAAATGAAGTGACAGGATGACAAATTACCATTTTAAGGAATTTACTGGGAATCATTAATGAACAATTGTCAGGTAGTTTACAGCAGGCAGAGGAGATGGAATAAATGAAGATCTCCGTCCTTATCTGAGATAAATTACTTTATTCTTTTTCAGCTCATCTTTCCAAGGTTGTATTATCTCACCAAATGCAGCAAGTTCTTAATTTAACAGCAAATATATTTAGTGCAGGAAATGGCTCATTTAATTAGCTGTTTAGTGGGAGGTAGGGATCTAAGTTTGAGATAGATAAGGAGAAGCCACCAAAAGCTTGTTAATCTGGATAACCCCCACTGTGACTGAACATTACAGTTTCTTATCTACAATGGCACTCAACAACACGAGCTTATCAACATGAAACTTTTGTCCTTTTGCTCTGCACGCAGCAAGACGTGGCCAACTTCTTTGAAATCTCTGTCACATCTTGAAGGAAAGTAGCCATGAAGCCACCTGGAGCGAACATAGTGATCCAGGATGTCCTGTTGTCAAATTGATCCTGGCAGCTTGAAAAATCATTTTGATTGCAATATACATCAAAAACAATATTGATGCTTTGTTATTTCAGGCACATGTCCAATTAAGAAAAAAAAAAGATTTATGCTGCCTAGAATATTCCTTTATAAGAAGAAATATATAGATTGCTTCTGGCATGTCCTAAACTATGCAGCTTTGTCACTGACAGGATAAATCAATTCATTAATTAAAATTAAGCTCATGTGTAAAAGGCAGTATCATAGTTTATTTAAGTGTTAAAGGAGACAGATGGTATTTTAAGAGTCGCTGTCAAGCTTGTCTGTCCCGTTCAGTTTGGTGCCTTTAAATGGCTTTTAAAAGGCAGTGGTAGAAGAGAGCAGAGATGACAGGAGGAATCTTCACTGCATGTATTAATTCGACAGATTCCTTGATTTCCCTCCTGGGCCCTTCAGGAAGACCAAACGCTTCAGCAACTCAATGGTGCATTTTAGTAGGTGTGACAAATATCTTTGCTCTGGAAGTGCTAGTTGGTTTACAAATGACACGTCACTGAGATGTTTCGAAACACTCATAATTGCACTTTCCTAAACAGAAGCAGAGTCTCAGTTTGGTCCAAGCTGTAATAATGGTTCCAAAACATAAAGCCTTTTCTTTTTGTTTGACACTGTTGGTATATATATAT
>NW_013952554.1:491061-508468 GCF_001266775.1 Austrofundulus limnaeus
GGGAGGTCTGGGCCTCCCTTCTGAAGCTGCTGCCCCCGCGACCCGACCCCGGATAGGCGGAAGAAAATGGATGGATGGATGGATGGATGGATATACACAAAAAAGATAATTTTACTTTGAGACATTACAAATGCACATACTGTATAGTCTGTGTCGCACATCTAAACAAGAGCTAAAAAAAACGTTAAGTGTTATCAGTGTGGAGGGGAGGGTTTTTTTTTTAAAAATGTCTAGTGACAAAAAATATTGACCTATGATTGACTTAAACATTGGCTGCTGAATGATTTGGAGTGGAGGTGGGTCAGGTTGCCAAAAAAATTTTAGTCATTTAAATGTCATTGTCTTTTTTTTGCCACTTCAGTAGAAAGCAGAACTGAATAAATGAATATTAGTATCTTAGCTTCTTCATCATCAGTGGCTTTTTTTTAATAGGAGAAAAAGAAAGAAAAAGAAAAAAATGAAATGTAATGAGAAAGAGTGAAAGAGAGATTAGAAGAAATATATGTTGAGAAAACACAAGACGGCACACCCGACTTCTTGGCTCCACACCTACAAAAACAAAGATAACAAAACCACAGCAACAAAAATGCATATCTATATAATTATAATGACCATAGCCTTGCTGAAAACCATACCCATATACATATATAAATTTATACATATACACATAAACATACCCATACCTACATACCCAAACACTTTCATATACAGTATATACTGTATATACACATACACATATACATATTATACATACACATATGCACATACCATTCAGTCAGTGTCTGAATGGAAAACCCAGGATGTAAACACCTGTTCGTGTGCGGTTGTGAGCATGCATGTATATACAAGATCTCTCCAATGGAATGTTTTAAAGTGACTGTGGGGGACCACAGACCCGACCCGACATGTCATTGTCTGGAGGAACAACCATCTGTCCTGTTCTCTTTGAAAACAAGCAAAAATGTAGGGATTATTCTAGTTTTGTTTTTAAATAAAAAAAAGTAAAATCTTCAAGTTATTTATGTAGACTGAGTGTTTGAAGTAAATTTGAATATTTTACTTTCTATTACTTTTAAATGAGCCTGAAGTCACACAGTTTAACTGATGCTGTAACTGGCTCATACAGTGCTGGTGATGTGTGGATCAGTACTGAAATATTAATGCCACCAGTACCAGAACTTTATGCTCTAGAATTAGTTGGTGTAACGACACATGCTCAATCAGTCACCCAGTCTGTAGATATTCAGTATTTTCCCGTTTTTATGTTCATGTAACATAATTTAAGATGCATGTTTTCATTTTTATAGCATTTGAAATACCCTACTTTTTTAGATTTACGAGATACAAATGTTGTATTTGGAGAAAGTATCTACCGTATATTGGATCAGTAATGCTGAAACCAGTCTTGCTCAGAAATCCGTTGTATCGAACGTCACTAGTTAAAGCATATATTTATTAACAGACATTTTTCTAATTTAGATAAACAAAATGTTCCTTAAATTGGTTAAAAGCAGTCAGAAGACAGACACAAAGAAGAATATATGTGTATTTTAACCAGTAAGGAGTATAAATACCCCTACATAACCTCTGACCAATCCTCTTTGGTGTCACAATTGAATGGATGAGTGACCAGGCTAATCTTCACACTCTGCATTGGACACACACTGCATGTACCATGAAAGTGACTGTGAGCTTCTTTCCAGATTGTGCCCAATTTCATGCTGCTATGCACAGACGGCATCAGTTCATCACACTGATTTGCCATAAATCCAGTGTTTTCTGTTTACCAGCAGCAAACCTTACCGTGTATAGTAATGCCAACAATAAAGTGTAACAGCAAGCATTTTAAATTATACTGAGAAGACTTGAAGTACAACTTGCCTTACAGCTTGAGTTGTTCCACAGTATGAGGGAAAAAAATAATGATGAGTCAGCTTTTAGATTTAGTTCAGTCAGCCTAAAGCAGGAGGATCTTTCAGTCCTCGATGCTTCAGAGTTTTTATTTTTTCCTTATATATCTTTAACATCACACACTGTGACTTGACCCTGGCAAGACTGTTTGAATTCTCTTGCACAATAAAAATTAATAAAATGACAAAAACAACTAATCATTCTTCAAGTCTTGTTTTATCTTGGGTAGTTGGGAACTTCAGTTTTTCACATTTTGTATTTTCTTTAAGTTTCAAGCATATATGTTTACTTTTCAGTGCGTCCTAATGGCAGCAAAGTTCTGTAAAACCAAGCAAAACTAGTTTTTGAATATGTCTAAAATGGAAATGCTCTAGAGTCATCTGTATTTCCTCAAAGGGYGTTTTAGGGAGGACACAAAAGAAAACTTTATGACTCAATCATAACTTCAAAACTAAAAAAAGACGTCAACAAAGAAATTGTGAAATATAAAATGGTGACTCAGAAGCTCATCTAAAATCATTTTGCAGTGCACACTGGGATGAACCTTAAACCTTTTGGAAGATAGTGACTAATGGGTACAAGAAGGAACTTTTTGAAAGACAAAAACTTCAATTTCCTTTAATGGAGTTACAAAAAAAAATTAAAAAGCCCAAAGAGGTCAACAGGTTTGGACAACCTCTGCATGGCTTTACAAAGGCATTCTTATTTGTAAACATTAAAATTTTGAAGCAGGTCAAATAAAACAATTACTCAAATTCATGATTAAATAAAACATCATTTATCACATGTATTGTGAGTTTTTGAAAACAACATGAAGGAAAAAAAGAACAGTTTTGCAAGTTTTGTAAGAGAATATTTCTCTCTTTGGTAATATGACAAAGTAAGGCTGTTTCCTCCTACTTCTTCTCCAGCTCTGAACCTTTGTGATGCGAATAATAAGTCAACTGCAACTGATGTGCGTGGCTGTGGTTTGATTAACCTCGGCTCCAAAGCACTGCTCCACACTGTATCATTGCCTATTGACCTGAAGGTGCTGAGGGGTAGGGCCAGCGCAAAGGTCTGGAGATGAGGGACTAGCGGTGGTAACAGGCTTGCAGCCTAATTGTCTGTTCTTTCTAAGCTGAAGTTATTGGCAGCTGCCATTGTCTCAAGCACTCCATTCTAGATGTGGAAAATGAACCTGGGCCAGCTAATTGCACTGGCCTTTTCATCATCTCAAATCAAACACTTTCATATAAGCCAGTAGAGGCAGCATCCTTTCAGACCTTTAGAAGTACTCCAAGTATAGCTTTAAGCTTACAGCTGGACAGGCACATTACCACCATCACCACCCCTCCCAGGATAATATCCACTCTCCCCTCACAAGCTGTGGGTATTTGGCACACAGCCTCGCTGACCTCTTGTTTTTACCTGCATGAGATAACCCGATTTTAGCAGCCATTTAAAAGGGTGCCTGGCAGGATGGTAGCTGGTGGGTGTAAGTGGGGGTGTGATGGCAGGGTGGCTGGAAAGTTCACCGGTGCTGGATTGTAAGGGAGGGCAACTGGTCCTCCTGACAAGAGATCAATACTGTCCTCCGAGTGGCTGGAGTCAAGCTGCTGGGTCTGACAGGGGGCCGAGTGGCGTAATTGGATCAGGGGGCCCAGCAAGTCGCCTGCCCACCAACCCCCTTTCAGTACTGTCACAGCTGTCACATGTCATCCCCCAGCGCCGCTGTCACCCCAGGAGGCTAGTGGGTCTCTCGCACTCCTCCTTCCCGTTGCACCCATGCAAATGTCCACTTAGCAGATGAATGCGGGCAATATTAGGCACATTCTTCATGCTTTTATGCAAAAGCAAAATCTATGTCATTTGAGAATTTCATGGGAATAAAGTTGCCATTTATTCCGAGCTGGAAGACTGAAACCTCCTTTAAAAAGTGAAAATGGTTTGGTTCAGCTTATTAAAAATGGAAAGAAAATAAAGCTTTGAAAAACAAACAAAGAGGGAGTTGAGTATTAGAGGAAATAAAAAAGCGAAAGACAAAAAAAAAAAAACCTTTATTGACAAACTAATGAAAAATCTTTCCCCTCTATATTACCTCATATAACTCACCAGCAACACTTAATCCAAAACTATTGATTGACTGATGTGCAAGCCCAAAGAAAGTCTCTAAAATGAACTTCGCATTGCGATGTGTAGGTTGCTTTCCAATAAATATTGTCATAGTGTTCCCAATGATCTATGGCCTTTCTGAGGAAAAAGGATGTTCAGTACCTAAATTAACTTTATTTCAGGATGAGATACCAGTTTAATCTGTCATTTTTCAGAGAAACACAAGGGAGATGATGATTGATTTCAATGATAAAGATGTGTATCCTTAAAAAAAACACTAATAACGGAGGTTGTAATTTTTGGCTGTGAGTCCAACCAACGTACAGTAGATTTCAGCTAAATGTAGTTCAATCTTCAATTCCTAAAGGAAAAGTGAGGATGTTTTGTTCGCTGTGATTAAAACACTTCCCAAATCTGTTGGTTTAAATGCTCTGGTAATTCTTGGCATTTTATCAAAAACGCATTTGGAATAATCACAGATCTTCTGACAGACGCAGATAGTTTCAACCGCAGACATCACAGAGCTGGCTGGATTAAAGGCTGGTTAAACATTAAACAGGAATCCATATGTAAATTTACAGCAGCAATTAGGGGAAGTTGTCTGTGATGTTATCCTCCAAGAGATTCACTGCCCTCAATTTTCACACACTTAATCAAATTAAAAGCTTAGGGAGAAGCATGATTATTGGATTATCATTGATACATAGACAATTCCTTTTTAGTTTGGGTAAATAATGGGTGGATGCTGGTACAGGCTATTCAATAACTATATGTGGATGTATACAGCTTGTTGGAATTATAGAAGAATGACTTTTCATAGATTAAAAATAATCACTTCCCTTTTAAATCACAAATGATATTAGAAAACATGAAAAGGCATTATTGGTGTTGAGCATTGTGATGGCAGTATCAGTTGTGATGAACCCATTATGAACACTTTTCATGTATTTTAGTATTGTTGGGTATCAGGGACAGCGGGAGTCTATTGTATTGATTTATAACAGTCCAACAAGCCGTCTTTAGAAATATTGATTATGTGTACATTGAAATTGCAATTGTGACAAATGTTCAAAATACTGTACAGCCCTACCTTAATATCTGAAAAAACCCGCTTTGAGTTATTCTATCTCTCAGATTCTAACAAATTAACTAAATGCACAGAAAAGACCATACATTCTTCAGCTAAAATGTTTTATTTTTTGATCCAGCTCTTCCCCGAATTTAAACACTCAACAAACCTTACACCTTTTCGAACATAGCAAGCCTATTTCTTGGATTTAAGTGCGCACGTTCACTTCGAGTGCTAAAACCCTAACAGAACATGCACAAGTGAACTCACAAAAGCACACGGGTGAAGCTGAATCACTGTTTTACTGATCTATGACAGCAAAGCCTCCTTCTGGGACTGAACGTTCACCTCGGCAGTCTCAACGGTTCAGCGACTGTAAGGATGTGGTTAACAAATGGGGGAAGAAAAAAAAACTCACCAACTCCAGGGCGGTTGCAGGCTTGTGCTAAGTGATCCTTGTGAATCTGCTGTTCCTTAACCCTGTGAAATTAAGACCACTTCCTGAAACTAGCCCCCTGACCTCTAACATAATACAAAATTCAAAAGGCATCATGCATCAGTGTCTTTGTGTAATGTAAAAAAGCAAACAGGCCAAGGTAGAGGCAAGATTTTTATTGCATAAACCTCTTCAGAAAACCAGAATGACCACACTGTACARTATACTATGCTATATTGCCTCTTTTTTATATCAAGCTAAATGAGACAACTGTTTAATTTTTTTCTTCTGTTATTCGTGGGGGCTTTTCTTCACGGTAGGAATTTGATGAGGATAAGTTTTGTCKAGGTGTTTTGTAGGCATAATTTACCAGATACCTCCTGCTGTAAGACAGTTAACAGTATAAAGAACACTGCTCTTAGAGTATCGAAGGAAAGAAGAGATTGGCAGGTGAAAGTGAGGCTTACAGGCTGACCTACACACAAGACCTCTTCATCCGTGACTCATAATCACTACTCTGGGGGAGTCACATGGTCTGCTAAAAGGCAGCCAAAGCCATTAAGGGGGTGCTTAAAACTCCACTTAAAGATCACTTTATAGCCTATTACTTTAGCTGTGGTTAGGTATTTACATGACACCTCCAGCAGCTTTTTGGTTTAGTAATACCTTTGCTTGTGGGTAGAGCATCTTCTTTTACTGTCTGCTGTGACAAAAGTAGTCAACATCCATGAGACCGCTATATGAAAGTGTAACGTATTAATTCTATTGAGGATGTTCTTAATAAAAGGGTAAGAAAACAATAGCAATAAAGGACAAAACCTGAAAAAATTGTTTTAAGGACATTTGTTTGGTGGCATGACTTTCCGCAGCTTTTACATTACAATGACCGCGGTCAGGTCCCCAGCAGGGTAAACTTGGATCAGTGGAGACAGCTCCTACCCTGGGGTCAGTCGTAACTGTGAGACCACACTGCCCTGACATGACGTGGAGCTGGGGCGATGGCGTGTAAATAAAGGGAGAGAATTGCGAACCGTGTCAAGGCTGCAACGAGCAGAGCAGATCAGGCAAAGACGGGTTGCCTGCATGTGAACTTGACTGTTAGGAGAYTGGTGGCTCTATGTGATGGTGGCTGGGAAAGAATGCGTCTAGCTTCCACTTGGCCTGACAACTCGTGAACAATACTCACAACTGCTGACATATTACTTCATCAATGACATATGGATGAATATATGGCTTCAAGAAAACAAGAAAGACGTAATGATAGGTAATGCCGTTGCAAACAACTCAGGCTTTGTCTCTGATTCTTAATCATATATGGGGAAGGATGATTGGATGTGTCACAGTTCACCCTGGTCGTTGAAAGTGTCCAATCTCAACTGCCTTTTTCTCTGCTACTTTAAATGTATGGCAGATAATCATGGTAAATAAAAGGCTATTATCAGACGTTTTCTGACAATTAAGCGACAGATAGATCAAAGCAATTATTTTACTTCAATATTTCTGTACCCTGCTCTGTGTGAACTCCAAGTATTGTGCAAATGTCTCCTCAACAAAGGATTACAATCAATTAAACATTTATGGAAATGGCTTTGGCTTCCTGCAACACCAAGCTATTTCCCCATGACATTTTGAACTTATTATGTTTTCAGGCATTTGATGATGCTCCTGACGTATTGCTGCAAATTTTGATCAACAATGACATGGAAGAGACTGGAGAGAGGTCACAAAGACTTTTAATCTGTCATTGTTGTGGTTTTTGTGGTTGTCCAGACAATTGCATTAGTTTCTGATTTGTTTTTTTTTTGTTTTTTTTTGTCATTTATATTTGTAGTTCAGTATGTTTTTGTTGGTCTTCAGTTCACATGTTGTTTCCTTTAGCAATCGTGGATTCTCCGTCCATTACTCACACCTGCTCTGCATCTGTTAATCAGCACACCTGCCTTCACTCAGTAATCAGCTCCTCATATTGTATTTAGTCTCCTCCTGCTCTGTTTGTTTCCTTTCTGTTAGATTTCTGTTACTGACATGTTGTGCCTACTCTTGTTTATTTATTTAGTTTTATTATTTTTTTTGTCTACCTCTGTGTTTGGTTTTTTTACTAAACTTGCATCTTAACTTTAGCTCCTCTGCCTCAGTTTCAGCATTTTGGGTATATTCAATATGAAAACTATTTCAAACTTCTGCAGGAAAAACAGTCAGTATAAGGCTGTGAGAATAAAGAAATTATAAGTTCATCACTGAAGGCATTAAAGGTACTTTATTTATCATCAATACATGTTCCTATACAATTATGAAATTTGTGGTTTGCATTTGACCCATCACATATGAGAAAGCAAGCAGCTATTCAAGCGCCGGGGGGAGCAGCTGTGGTGTCTTGCTCAAGGACACCACGACATATAGGCTTGGCGGGTAACTGAACCTGTGATCTCCTGGTCCCAAATGAGCTGCTCTACCACTACACCACAGCTGCCCCCATTCAGAAGTATTTCTCAAAGGCAGTTGATCAGTTTTAGGGTGCCCATTGCTTGGTATTTTCTAATAATTATTTGAAACTAACATGAAAATAGTATAAATCAAAGCAAAATCATACATTTTGAAATAACATTTTTATTTTCAGTATTTTTGTAATAAAAACTTTGTGTTTACTCACCATACATAATGCTAATTCTTTAGGAGAGTTTGCCAAATCCAAGTGAGGCCACTGGGCTGTGTTGGTAACATTCACCAAGTGTGTTTGCTGTTGGAKGAAGTTGTGATGAACTTTATGTACTTTATTTACCATATTATTTCCACACAAAATAGTACTTCACATTTCACTTAAAATATCTCATAAAAAATGCTTGCTGTTTCTGCCAATGTTGAGGTATATTAATACAAAATACAAAGTGCATTTAGAAATTTATGTAGTTGGGTTTATCGCTGATGTTTTCATGCAGAACAGGGTTTTACATTTTTGCATTTGTAAGTAAACAAAAAAAGGTAACTCATGCTGTCTTTGACCAAACACAAATATTATGGATAGACAGCATAGTTCATTTCATCATCATTTTTTTTCATTCAACAAGCATATCATGGAAATTTCAACAGTCATAGCAGATTAACCTCGCTGGTGCTTTCTGTGGGCTCCTTCTTTGATACACATGCATGCATACTGATCAGAACTCTGTTTGGAAAATTATTGCTTTTCCATTTTGTTCCTATAAAGTTGACATTCCTGCAAAATAATCACTCCTGGAAAATTTAGTCAAAGCAATTATTTTGAAAAGTAATAATAATATTGGATTATTCTCTTTGGACTGTATGCAGAAACCATGTTTGCTGTAAAGAGAGGAAAATAAAAGCTTTATGTCCTGTTGTGTTTTAGAAAAAAACAACTTGTAACATTAAAAATGCATTTTATATGGTTTGTGATCAAAATGTCATAGAGAAAAAAAATCCAGTACTGGAGATGCAGAAAATGTATCGTACAGTTTATATTTAAAGTTTATATTTAGTGAACTACATGTAATGTTTTTATTATTCGTTCACATATCGATAGTGGTAAGCTACATTGTAGCTACAGCTAACAGAGGCGGGGCTACCATGCTGCACCTCTGGTCTCTCTGACCATCAGCAGGCAAGGAGGGTGTTTCTTGCCAACGACACAATGATTGAGACGGGGGATCAAACTGGCATCCCACCAATTACAGGGCGACTCTCCCTAACCACTCCGCCACTGCTGCCCCAAATAAGGCATGAAGAAACTCTTTCAGACCTTGTCAGTTCAGAACTGAAGAAACCTTCTGAAAAATCTTCATGAACAAAGASATGTGGTTGCCATAACCTGGATGGGAAAAAATACAAATGATGGAGAAAAAGGATGCTTGTGAACTGCAGAAATTACTTTATTTCAATCTCACAGTTGAGAAATACATGTTGGGTTAATTAGTGATTTTGAAGTGAGGTGGATGCATGTTTGTCGGTCTACTATCATTTATTTGAGTAAACATGACAGATACAACTACCTCCTATTTCCATGACTTCTACTGTCCTCTAAAGCAGATTTAACATTGCAGAGGGAAAATCAGTCAAAGAGTGTGTGATATGCTTCACACTGGACTGTATTCATAAGACTTTAACCATATTAGTAATGGTATCACCAGGTATATTGCAGAGTAGAAAACTGTGTGATTAGAATATCCATATGCACTGTCAGACTGAAGGTAAGCAKGTGATAGGATCCTCCATACAAATATGAAAATCAACAGTAGTCTGCTACACATACAATCAGTCAGGCCACTGCAGGAGGAGATAGCTGGCAAGTTTTCCATTTCCTGATAGTGTCATGCAGCAGCATTAAGAAATCACCCTGAATGTGCTTGGGTAGATAACTAAAGATGTTGTTCGTCTGTCGGAAATATATTTACACAAAACAGGGAGCAGACAGGGTAGATCTAATTGACCGGGTAGCAGTTTGCCAAGGTTGGTCTTGGAATTGAGTGGATGAGGGGCTTACAGAGAGGGCCGTCGGAGAGTAAAAGATTTGTGCTGACGTCTCTGCCACATCAATTWCAACCTGCTGCTTGGCTGGGGAGAAATCCCCACGACTGCCTCTTCAAGGCCACCAAGCGCAAACTGGGCGTGTCAGAGGTCACGCAAGGGAGGAAGCGCACGGCCACAGCTGTCCCAGTGGGAGTCGCTCCTGTGGGCTGGTAGTTCAGAGTCCCCCGTGGAGGGAGGTGCCACAGAGTTTCAGAGCAAACACCAGACCTGTCGCTCACTGGAGCCACATGCTCCAGCATATTTGGGGAGGCAGTGGCACGAATAGTTAGGACTCTATGGCTTCAGTTGCTTTGTACTCCCTGTTTTCAGTTTTGGTATGAACATATCCCATTTTTCTCATAACCTTTCAGACAGAAAACCATACTTTATTCATGAGACTCATTTTTTAAGAAATAAAATGGAGGAAACGTTTGTTTTCAGGGTGCAATCACAGACATAGTATAGTACTTAGTGTAGAATTTTTTATCAAATTTCCAACATATTTGAAGTGGATAAAATGTCCTTAGGATTGATTTTCATATTTACCATAGATGTCAAGTAACAAAACACGAATACTTTGTTAATGTCTTAGACATTTTGGTTATCAATATTTTACTAGAGTAATTATTCTTTCAGACTACTGTTTACTTCTACTGCATTCATTTTCATGTAATTACCTGCACTTTMTACACCTTACATTTTAAAAATGCAGAATATCTTTCATTTCTATTTCATTCCTGCTTGTCATCATTCAAAAACATAAATTTGTGTCACGTGCGAGTGTGATCCAGTGCACAGATAAAGTCCCACTCCTGAAAGACGTGTAAACTAGTATGAAGTTGACCAAGGTATAACTGCAACTGAAATAGGTAGCCTTGTGCATTCCCAAAATTTTCAACATTACCATTTTTATTAAACATTAAAATCATTATGGCCTTTAGAAAAAAGTTTTGTTTATTTTTTATGTTTTTTTTTTTTGTTTTTTTTGTGAGGGTGGGGTTGTGGCAAGCTTTTGTGCTCAATGTTTTTTTAGGCTACTTATACTTTATACATTAAGTAGTTTCGAAACCATCACCTTTTATATTTTTTTACTTGAGTAAAAACCTTGAGATGGTACTTTATGAAGTTTTAATTCTACTTGAGTAATGAATGTGAATAGTTTTGACACTTTTTGATATTTACATCATATTTCTGGTCAATGAGTTCATAAAACCTTTGAGTTAAAGCAAATAAGTGGTATGATATAATGTTTCCTTTGGTATGTTTGTTTTTAGCAATTCCCAAAAGTGTCTAAACATTCATTTTCTGTTGTTGCATTGATGACCGCTGCAAATATTAAATCAGACATTATAAAGTAGTGAAATCCTCAAACTTTGAGGACTGGGTAATTGCAATGGTGGCAATAGTCTTCTGATTAAAGTTTTTACTTTAATGTTTAGGTATAGATACTATGGTTCTTTTGTTACTTAAATTTACTTGAAATTATACATTTATATGAGACTCAAACTAAGTTTGATTGCCCAAACTCCTGACTCAAAATACCTTCAAGTGCTGGCTAACACAACCCCATTGCTTGGTGAACTGGCCCCTAGGCCAGAGCGGCAGGATGCCATCACACATAGTTAGCCTGCCTAATCTGCCCGCTTGTTGTTTTTGGACCAGTCAGAACCCCCACCTGAATGCATCTAGATCTGCATCCTTGCCAGCGGGGAGTTGACACTGGGCATTAGCCAGTGGGGCCTCTAGTAGAACCAACACCTTTGCCTTTGGCAACAAGCACTGACAGTGTCAAATGTTTAAATAAATCTCTTTATATACAAATCAAGTTATTCAGTAAGTTGTATACTCAAACACAAAGTGATGAGGTACTAAAGAGCCAAAACCTTTTGTTGCCTAAACACCAAATAAAACTGGTCTTCAGAGCCTTAAATTATAGTGTCATAATCCCATTAACTATAATTAGATTTATGTGATGCTCACCTTTCTTCTGTGACAACAAATTAATGATAAGCCAAAGAGAATTAAAACAGTAGTAAGTGAAACCCATCTCTTCCCCCTAAGGCACTCTACTGGGTCCCAGCCTCACCTAAAAGCTCATGAGAATTTAGATCAAACCCCTCCTGTGTAGAGCTGAGCGAGACCAGCCATAAATTGCTAATAGACTAAATGAAACGAGGTAGGAGGCTCCTGCTCAGCAGCAATTACCCCTTAGATGTAGTCATTCATATCCCCGCATGTCTGGTTTCATGAGGACAGTGCCGACGCTTTGTCAGGCTGACTTTGTTCCACAGTGCAGGATTGGTTAGAGAACTGACCGTAGAGCCAGTATGCAGGGGAGCATTTGAAACAACAAAGTGCCGTTTGACTGGCCGGTCATTCAAAAGAATGGTGCCTCTTCCTGCCTTTCATGCAGCATGGGTTTGTATAATCAATTATTAATCAAAGTTGCATTTTGAAACTGAAATTCAAAGACACGTCTACCACATTTAAGTTCCTTCCTGTTTTTTATTTGCTCAGTTGCCTTTTCATGCCTTTAATTTATGATGCTTTTGTGGGGTTGTGTTTTGTTCTAAATTTTAACAAAAGATATATATTTGTTGTTACAGTATTTTCTAAAGGACTACATTAAAATTATGTTTGCACGAAGTTAACCTATTTCAAAATAATGTAATGATTTTGTTTTTGTGGTACTTTGTGTAAACAAATGTTTGTGCAAATTTTGAGTAGACAATCCAGATTCATGATTCATTATTTCTGTTTTCCTCTGCTAGCACAGTTTGGAGTTATTCCAACATAAATTTCAAGTTGTTGCATCATTCACTTTTCAGTGGAATATGACTGAATAAACATCTATGAATAAATATTGTGCCACTTGCAACTCAATTCAACAACTTGATAAAAAATTCATCCATTGTTTGGGAATCTCCAACTCTTCTGTTCACCTTTTATTGTTAGACAAATTGAAGTGTGCTTTGGGAAGGAGGCCAGTGGTAAACACAGAGAATCTATTTAGCCATCCCATTCCAGGGCAAGGAGAAGAGCTGGCTTGTTCAAAGGCAGAGGCAACAATGCGAGTGACACCAGGTCATTCTGCCTCCTCACAGTCACCTGGCTGATAGAATTGTTCAGGAGGGAGATAGGAGGGATATATGAAGCACAGCTTTTTTTTGTCATAGCCATATCTTATGATTGATGGCTCAGTGGCTGCAGTGAATCTGGCCTTTTTAAATAATTTATGTTGCCCATTGCAATGGACAAGTGGCTTATAACTAAGTCTGTTATTTTTCCATTGACTGCACAGATCAATACTTTAAAGACATGACATAGCCACTAATGAACTACTTCAATGGCTCTCTAGAGTGAAAACAATTTACTCAAAGCAAAGAGAGAGAAAAGTGTTTGTTTTTTGCGCTGAAAATTAAACTTTAACTTTGGGGTAAAGACAAACTACAAATGAGCAAGTGTTAGTCATTCCCTGATGCCAAAAGGTAAAATCAGGTAATGTTTTTCTCCATGTCTGCCTGTGTATTCATGAACCACTGCACAAAAAAACAAACAAACAAAGAAGTTTGTGTGTGTGTGTGTGGGGGGGGGGGTGCAAAATCAACATTTTGAGCTTTATATTATCATCAAAACATACCCATTATATTGCTTTGACTCCTTAAGTTTGAGAAATCCTTTAATTATGGTACAAAGCACTGCCTTTTTTACACATAACACTTTCCTGGAGCTTAGTTTGAGGCCAAGATCCCGCCCCACAGAACATCCCTCCCCCGAAGCATTGTTGTGAAGACATGCTGAAATGGGAGTGTTGAAAATGGTAGAACGTTCTTAAAGAGACAGAAGCCAATTTCAAGATGTGATGCAATGTCAAATTATTTTTGATATATATACAGCATATTCTTAACTGAAGGTAACATAGTGATCTGACTGTRGTATAGAATTGAACAATGTGCCTGGAAAATACACAATACCTTCCTTTTAAAAACAACTTGTGTTATTAGTTGGTATTCGTTTAAATGAACTAGGCCTACTATTATCAAGTGAAGAGGAAAATTCCCACTATTCCCTTTGTAACTCCACAAAGGTAAAAATCTGGTTGACTGTTCCACGACCAGGACTGAAGCCACACTGCTCCTCTTGAATATGAGGTTCAACAACCAATCGGAACCTCCCTGACAACATCCKGCAGTAAATGTTCCTGAGTAGGATAAGAACTGTGACCTACAACAGTTAGAACACACTCTGAGGTCCCCCTTTGTAAAAATGRGAACCACCACCCCCGACTGTCACTCCACAGGAGTTGTTCCAGTTCTGTGATGTTGAAGAGACCTGTCAACCATGACAGCCCCACAATATCCTGAGCCTTTGGCATCTCAGAGCAAATGTTGTCCACTCCTGTGCCCTGCCATCAAAGGTGGACACGAGCGAGTCTTTTGGTTGCCACTGTGGCAGGCAATGGATGTCCTTAACATGGCCCATCCAGATTCCATGTTCCCATCCTCCTCCGGGACATGTGAAAAACTTCCCTGAGGTAAGAGTTGAAGATCACACTTACAGGGGGCTCTACCAGAGTTCCCCAGTTTACCCAATGCATTTGAATTTACCAAGTCTGTGAGCAGCCTACCCTCCACTGGATCAAACCCATCACCAGGTGGTGATCAATTGACAACTCTGYCCATCTCTTCACCTGAGTGTTCAAAACAATGGAGCACAGGTCAGGTGACATGATTACAGAATTGATCATTGTCCTTTGGCCAAAGGTGATCTGATACCAAGTACCCTTATGGACCACCCTATGCTCAAACATGGCGTTTGTTATGGACAACCTGGGCTGGGCACAGAAGTACAATAACAGAACACCATTCGGGTTCAGATCAGGAAGGCCATTCCTTCAATCACCCCTTTCCAGAAAACTCATTTAAAGAAAGTTGCAAAAAGTAATTATTGGATAAATATCTACAACTGATGAACTTTCAGAGTYAGTCTAACCACAGCTAACTGTCATTAATTAACACAAAAATGTCCATAACTCAGTCAAATTTACAAATATTCAGTTAAAATTTGATATGGTACTAGGTGAAAGTAATTTCCAACAGTGAGTGTGATTTCACATTATTGCATRAGATTRTGCACRTTATTATTTCAAATTCAAAAAGAATGTTGACATAATTGTCTTTTTTTCTGCTCCTATTCTGCTCAAACTGGTGACTCTTGAAGAGTTGCCAAGTGATTTAATSCAAATTCTGATAAAATTGAAAGGAGAACTATGACAAACAAATACTGAAAAAAATAAAAGCATGTCTCCATCAATAAAATGGATTAGGTTGTCTTGATGTAGATGATAACCTGATAACAAATTGAATCATCCAAGACTCCTGAAAAGCAGAGTAATTTTCTAAAACACTCCTGCGGAGTTATGTGTTGTAAATCAAGAGGCTGTTGTTCATTCTGCCTACAACAAAGTGACAAATTAGGCAAACAATAGTCTTTGAATTCTTATTAAAGTTGATTAATTCATATCATTAGTTGATCACACAACAGCTCATAAAATATACAGAATTAATTTCTTTACTTTGATTAATACATGAAACACTTGAATTAACATCAATAAATCAATTTGTGAATCAATTACATTATCGTGTTTAAATACAGAACTAATAGTGTACATTAACTAGCAGCACAGAAGTGATCATATATCATTTGGTATTCCAAAGAGAAGAAGCAGAAGAGCATCCTTAAATGATCAACGATTAAAGAGACCCAACTTTGACTTTAATAGATCCTGKTGTGTTTGCATGGTGTTTTTACACTGAACTGTGAAATGAAGGTAAGTTATCTGCTATACATGCTTATTTTAATCTCAGATTTATTGTAAGGAACAAAAAGGTTGCAGATTAAAATTGTTCCACTGTTTGCTGTCGAAACTTGGAAGATATATAAATTACTCCAAAATGTTTGCAARCAAGTTCTGTCAGTTGCAAGTCAGTTCCTAAACTATCCACACTCTGAATTTTAACCTAATATATGCATTTTCCTAGCAGTATATGTTCAGTATACTGTAACCGCAGTGAAGACACTTCAGACAAGATGCTTCATCCAATTTAGAACCTGGAAAGTGCCTTGTACAAGTGACTGAACAAGCCAGCTATGAAAAGCGTGTCAAGGCTTCTTTCTRGTTGCACTGCAGAGAGCTACAGACACCGCCGCTCCCTTACACGGCTGCTGCACTGAAGTGTGAGGGGTCCTCTCAGCCAGCTGTTGTGTGGATCAGTCAACAGAGTTAATGTGACACACTTTGTAGAGAATTACACCACTGCTGCGGCGAGCTTTGAGCCTGTATGGTCCCGCTAATAAACCTGGACCTTGTAATGGCTGTCTGATCGCTCAAATGTAGGAGCAACGGCAACAGGAGGACAAGGAAATGTCACCCAACATGGATAGGAAATGTACCTGTACTTTTGTTTGAGGTTCATGTGGGCTGAGTTTGATTAGTTTCTGTGTTTGCGCCACTGCTTGACTTGTTAGCTGGTCTATGAGCACCAGATTTTTTTAACTCAGCATCTGCTGGGAAAACTAGCCAAAACAGAGAGATTTTATCAATGGAGATATACAGTTTCTGTTGAAAAACACAGGAATAGCAACTCCTAATAATTCCATAAAAAGACAGAAAAACTAGAGACATTTGTGTGTAATGTCATCTCTATTGGTCGGCCGTTTGTCAGACTTTAGCCATATGACCAGTAATTACTARGATCAATCCATTATTGTTTTGAGTACATCAGAAGGGAGACTGGAACTGTGGACTAAATATTCAGTCAGAGGTTTAACATTTGGAGTCATCATGTTACAATACTGTCAAAAATAAAACATGTTGAAACCAGTTGTAGCTGGTCATTAAAAGAAAGTATGAAACAGAAAACTGTAAACCCAAAACAAAAAGCTAAATAAAATGTAAATAATCCTTTACATCAAAGATTTCTTGTAAATTGACTTGCCTCATGGTTGTAAAAAGCAAAATGTTGCCAATTAATTTAACTAATTTCTATTAAAAACATTCTACTACTTTACTAAACAACTTTATAATCTAAGACATTTCAGAAAAAAAATCTTGATATCATGCTGGTTTTTGAGGGGGGCTTAGCTGGTCTTATCTGGTCGTATACAACAAAAAAACTAGTTGCATTTTCCGAGTATTGTTACAAAAAGTCGCACGAAAYGTCATTACAGAATGTGAAGAAAGACATGATTTTTATTTTAATATTTTTGTGTTTGTGTACTTTTTAATTTTGGAAAAATATTTTTCAAGATTTTGGAAATCACAGGTGTTGCAGCTTCATCAACACTTTCTGTACTTTTTATAGACTCTGCACCAT
>NW_013952554.1:508756-515692 GCF_001266775.1 Austrofundulus limnaeus
ATTCATTTTAGACAGATCTTTTGCTTTTTTGAACCGTTTTAACAGTGAAATAGTTTCACAATGTTTCTTAAGAGGCAGTTCGAGTGCCAGTTGACAAGAGATCTTTTAGTTACCAATGCAGCAAATACTGGCCACTTCTCCTTTTATAAACGTTCCCATTGACTCAATTGTTGCGTCTCCTTATACTACAAAAGAAATGCTTGTAAAATGCATAACTAAATGAAAAGGCTTACCAAGCTGAAGCATCCCATTACTACAGGGAGGGTTGAATAAATTGCTCCTCTTGTCCTGAGCATTGCTTGATGGCTCAAAAGATAATTTGCGTTTTAATTATTTTCACCYACACAGAAGCACAGTCATACAACATGTGTTTCTTTATTTTTCTATTTTATTTTAACCATGATAACAACCACTAATTTGTCAAGAATAAATAAAATGTTTAGTTGGGAAGGGACATTAATTATCACTTTCATCTGCTTGTGGCTCCAAACTCGGTTATAATGAAATGTGCCGTAATAGAGATTGCTCTTGGGGAGGCAGGCCGTTTATGAATCGCTAGAGGTGCAGCAGCTGCTTTCCCCCTTGAGAGATAGAAATTTATGCCGTATACCCTGCTGATTGTTGAGAAGGTAAAGAACCAATAGGAGCATGTTCAGAGGTTTAATTTAAAGTGTGTTTCTCACTAGGCTGCTCACAACACTTAATTAAACTCTGCTGTTTTGGCAATGACAAATGCTGCAGTGCAGGAGGAAGCTGGGCTGCTGTGACTGAGAGGCTTTTGTAATTTCTTTCATGTGCAGCGATGGCCAAATCCAGGTCAGAAACTGTAGAATTAAAGAACTAAACAAGATTTAGACATGGGGAGTGGGAGGGCAAGGGGGTGGGCKGTTACAGTCATTTTCCTTCACAGGAATACGTCTATTTTTCTCTTTTTTCTTCATGTCCTCTTTTTCCTTTTTGGAAAGTTTTGTCATAGATTTATGAGGGTCGAGCTTCGGTGCCTGCTTTTCTGCTCTCGTTGCCTTTCACATTGTCGTTTCCTAGGGCATGTGTCTGCTAGATGGAGACTTCAACATTTAACTGAAAGGTATAAAGAATGAAACAAATAGCAGGYTGCTGTACAGCATATCATTCTATACTTCCTTTCAAACTCTTTACGTTTCAAACAATGTTTTTCTTTTTTTTTWAACCCAGGAAGCGATACATTTAAAAGATGTAACTAACTGTGAAATTTAACTTCAGAGGTCGACCACAGAAATGCCCAACTCCTACCAGTCAGCAAACTGACAGGGAGTGACTAATAGCTTTTTTTAAGGTATAAATCCAATTCATGCCAAACAAAAATCTTATTTTGTTTCTGTAATAGTGTGACTGTATTACTGTGCATTTCATGAGATTCATTTAAAAAAAAAYGCGGAGCCAGTCTAGCACACAGGCACTGCAAAGCCCTGCGTTGCAGAACTTGGGCTATACTAGCAGGAAAATAACGACAAGGATGCCTGCAAGGCATAAGGAGCTGGAGCATTTCATTCAATAATGTAATCCATACTTTTAGGTAAAAGATCTCAATTCTTATGTGCTTTTTTATTACTTACTAGAGAATGATATCAGCCATTTTTTATATGCCAGTCTTTTTTTTTTCATGTAGCCTTACAACAATAACACGATATATAAGTAATTACTCACTGTCAGTGTAGAAAAAAAAACAAAAGAAAAAAATTGTTTTCCCTAAAAAATAGATTTATTTTTCTATGTAATAACTGGAATAACAGATTTATATTTGTTTCTTATCCAATGTTTTTTCTTCACTAGAATATAATAAAGAATTTATTTTTAAATCATTTTGTAGGTTTTTATCAACTTACTTGTGGTTTGAGCTACATAAGCAAAATAATGAATAGGAATCAAGAATTATTCTTTTTTGCATAAATGACTAACATTACTGTGTTACAGTTCAAAAATATATTATTGTTCTTATGCATTGACGGTCTGTTTTTAAAGTCATGCATGCATAATTATCATTTTAAACTCCACCACGAAAGACAAATATTTAGACTATTCAGAACATCAAGAAATAGAWATAGACATAAACACATAGAAAATAAAAAATAGATGTTTATGTAATGTTCTAAATAAGGGATGCAAACAGCTCCGTATGTATTTTGGTGTTCTGTAAATGCCAGGGAGACATAGCAGCATCCATTGGAGTTAACGGTGCAGCACTTTTGTGTTCAGTAGCACAAATCATTAATCATGAGGCCGGCCATATTCTTGTAGTGCCTGTGCTTTCATTACTGGGCCTAATTAAACAGTTCTGTGAACTGGAATCTCAGATTCCTCTGTTACAGATTATCATTAATTATGGTGAAAGTGCTCAGAGATGTTGGACTCAATTATATTCTGCTCAACCCTGGCAGCGGGGTGATTCATTGTTCTGAGCACTCCACAGCCATACTGTCTCTGCTTATCACCAACCTCCACTTTTGTAAATTGGGCTCTGCCAGCCAACAAACTAAGAATTATGTGCTGCTTTTTTTCATTACAAACATGTTGGAGAAGCACAGACCAATTAAGGGTGGGATATTTTGTGTGGAGTGATGAGGCAGGCATCGGTGCACAGAGATGGGGGGGTTGGATGGGTGTACTATGGGAATGAGCTCACCTCTATGCTTAAGTTGTGGTTTTATTGGGTCTGYTGACTGATTATGCTCAGACTTCCTCCTCAATATCTCAAAGCTCTCAATATTGTAACAATGAAATTAGAATTTGGATAGATGTTATATTGAGATTTCTTCACAAGYCGGCTGTATAAACACAGATCCATTGTTGTGGAGGAGGGTTTAAATGGAACTGTTTCTTAGGCTGGCAGCTCAGAGTGTGCGTAGCTCAGATGAAACCGTTAACTTTTCATAATATTTGTGTATGACATGCAACTTTCAATGCAGCTGAAAAATGTCAACATTACCTGTGTGGGTTTATGTCGGGTGTGCGGAGGTCTGCGATGGAAGCAGCGCGCGAATAAGATTACTGGTCACCTCCTTTTAGGGTCATAAAATCGAGAGGAAAATCTGAATCAAAGGGAAACAGACATTTCAATAGTAAGCTCAGGCGTTAGCGGTTTGTAAAATTTCATATGCCACAGAAGGTAGTGATTTTAATATATATGAAAATCAGGCAGAACTGTGTGCATGTGTCTCTTAGAATATCACCAGTGGGAGATTTTCACAGCCTTGCAAACACTGTTGACTCTAACGGAATAAAGGGGAAAAAAAGGGAAAAAATAGGGTAAAAATAATTTAAATCCATTTGCTTTGAGAACAAACTGCAGTAAAAGTAGCAAATCTGAGAGAAAAAAACAATCCATATTCTAAAATGGCTTTTTTTATTTCGCTGTATCTTCGTTCATCCTGTATTTCCTTAAACTACTGCTGATATAATCCCATAATTCCCTCTGCAAAGGGACAAGAAATAGGATTTTTTTCCCCTCTTCTCATGACATAGCATCTGCTCATTGAAAATGTAATGCACTACTTCCAAGTCATGGGTCAGCTGGCAATCTGAATTTTAAAAGGACTGTGAATAATATTCTGTTTTATTTTGAAAATGAACTTTGTGGCCTCCATCATGAATCCAATATATGTCTTAATCTTCTGGGCTCTTGAAGCCCACATCTCTGGAAGAAGGCCTTTGACTCCTAAACCTAATAAGGAAATCACTTGTTTTCACATCCGTCTTCTTATCGGGGCTGACACAAAACAGTTCTTTCTTCTAAAAGTGTTTGATGAACCATAAAAATTCTGGTATTTAACACTTGGGGGTTTACTAAGCTTCAAGATGCAGCAGAAATAAAAATGCACGTTTGCAGATTAACAGACTTATAAAATATACATTCCGTAATTAATTAATGAATTGTAAATTGGATGTTAAAGATGAAAAGATTAGCGTCTGTGCTTGTGTTGTTATTCTGAACTGAGCATGGCTGACAGTGGCAGTGCATCTGCGCGTTAATTACGCACTAACCTTTTCAAAATTTTCAGATTTAGACGTGCCGTGTTGCGCGACGTTGAACGTTCCGAAAATGAAAACATACAATGACCAATAAGTATCTACTCACATTAGCATAGCCTTGTAAAGCCCAGTGCCCTAAAACATGCCACAGAAATCCTCCCCTATTTATCTTAAAATAGCCACTTAACTTTGACTGACACTAATTCTCACTACATGAAACTGTAGAAAACCCCTTCATTTCCCCCCCTTCTGTCTCTGTCAGAAAATTATAAAAGACAGAGATTGGGATGTCCCCAGTGTGCAAATCCTTTTATTCTGTCAGATTACAGCATTTGATATGACGTAGTGCGGCGTTCTGGCCTCACATGCCTGGCAGAAAGAAGGGACCTGTCAGCTGCGGAGAGGAGCAGAGCGGATCATCAATCTGACTGATCCACAGGCCCAGAGACTGTCATCTCCTCCGACTGTACAAGTCAACACAAATAAAAATGAGGAAGCAAAAGCCATAATGACTGGGAGAGATCCAGGCTCATTGTGACCATTACTTTTATTCAAACCCTACAGATGACATGATGTGAAAAATGAGCCTGTGTCTAGTCGGGTGCCCATTAGTGAGTGAGCACATTATCTCCCCTTTTTCACATTGAATCTCCTCCCTGCATGCAGTGGCAGATGCTCCAGAGGAGTCACTCACTTTATGGGCTTTTGACTGCAGTACTCTTTTAAATACAGGGGCCTGCACCAGGCAGAGATGATGTATGGCTGTCAGTGCTCTTTACCTCACTGACAGATGCCTTCAGTGGATTTCTCCTTAAAGCTTCTGTTGAAAACTAACGGGGACAGCTAACCTCTTCTGTCACAGAGCAGACACGCATGTATCAAAATGATAATTACGGCAGAAAGGATGATTTCTAAAAGTGCAATTTACTCAAAGCCAGTCATGAAATATACTTGCTCATAAAATATACTACACCAAATATACCACGGATATAAGACTTTTTTTAACTCTTAAAGGGGACATATCATGTAAAATCCACTGTTTTCAACAGGTAAATGTATTTGGTTGTGGACTTGGAGTCTCCAGGAATGCAGAAAATTTGAATTTAGTCTCTCCTGGGGCTGCATAGATGTCTTTATATACTGTTTGGGTCATATTTTTCAGTCTTCTCTATTTCCTATTACATTTTCTGAACTATAACATCACAGAATTTGTGACAGAACTGCAAATAACTTCCGGGATTCGTAAACAATTCGGTTGTCTTAATTCTCCTCTGGCTCTGGATTAGACTCTGCCCCCAACATGTAAGCCTGGATGGACAAGTCTTCTGCTGTTGACATCTTAATTTGTAAATGAAAGTTTCACTTACACTATATATACACCTCAACTGAATGATTTAAATGTGAAAACGAAGGATTTAAAGACATGTCCTCTTTAATCCAGAGTGAGTATAATGGGATCATTTAAAATGTGATCACAGAAAACGTCAAATAAATTTGTAGTGCTTTACCCACAACATAAAGCTTGTTAAATTATTACAAATAAAATGCACTAAATGGAAGACTAAAGTCAARCCTTTGTTTGCCTTTTATGCAGGCAAGTAATAATAAATGTGAATGCATTAGAAGCAAAGCTCAGCGGTTGTGTTCTGTGACTGGGAGCTTTTCTCAGGCATGTCTATGAACCACCGCCGCTTGGTTCAATCTAATCTCTGACAAGAAACAACAAGCCTTTGGGACACCCCTACAGTCCACCTCAACACTGAACAACATCATAAGCAGCTCCACTCAGAGGGGTAAGATCTACTCCAGCTGTCAAGGGAGAAATGTGTTTCCATTTTACAACTTCAGTGCCAAAGAAGACCATACAAATGCTTCCCGATTTCTTTCACCATTGCTCACTCGTTTGAATCTCTCTGCTCCCTTCTTTGCCCCAGTCAGTTTATTTTTCACAGTGCCTTAACTCGAGAGCTTCCCTGGTGACTGTATCTTATTACTTTGGAAAAGACAGCTACACAACAGAGCTGAGTTTCCCCAGTGAAACTGTTCATTTTTCTGGAGTTCAAAGGAATTTGTTTTTTTGTTTTTTTCAGTTCACAGTTAAACAGTTTTGTTGAGTTTAAAAATGTTTTATGTCTCATTGCCCTGTTAGTGTGATTTATTTAAGTTTATATGATGTTTGGCTCAGACACATTACTACTGTATTTTTAAAATAATTTATTACCTGCCTTTAAATGCTGATGTGGGATTTTGCATGTCCTTGAAAATGCTTTGCAAGCAGGTTAATCATGTATTGATGTTTTTTTTTTGTATTAAAACAGAAAAAAACCTGTTGATTCATCTTTCAAACGTTCATTTATCAATTTTATTTAAAAAGAAACAACAAAGCAACACAATAATTACATTACATATTAGCATATCATCTAATACACCTCTTTAGGTGTAGCCAAAAAAATAAATACTATTTAATGGAATCATAGGTTCTAGGTAATTACTACGGCTACACTATGAAAAAGTACCAGAAGAATACAATTTACCCGTTTTATAACGGTACAAAACATAGCTACAAAAGCAAGGTGTTTGGTGAATCAGATCAGATTTTAGTTCAGTTCAATTCAGTTTATTTATAAACTGAATATAGTGCCAAATCATAATAATTGTTGTCTCAGAGCACTGTAGACAAAAAAACAAACAAAAAAAAAACCCAATAAATCTAAAGAAGCCAGCTTCATCACTGTCTCCCATCCTGAGCAGCACATTGGCGACAGTGGAGAGGAAAAACTGTGTTTACTGTGCAGGGACACATAGGCTCCCACATACTGTGACGTACTGTGATCATCTCACCACATCACGATCACATACAGCGGATAAAATAAGTATTGAACACGTCACCATTTCTCTCAGTAAATATATTACTGGAGGTGCTAATGA
>NW_013952554.1:516880-520374 GCF_001266775.1 Austrofundulus limnaeus
CCATACAGGAGGTGTCTTGAAGCTGTCATTGACAACAACAACAAAGTATTAGATAAATTTCAGTAAGCGTGTTCAATACTTTTTCCCTGTGCCATTCCACATTATTACAAATAACTTCATTTCTGGACATTTATGGTTTGATTTCTTTGTATGTATGGATCACTTGGGTTGTTACTGACATCTGGTGAAAATGTCATGTCATTAGCACCTCTAGTAATATATTTACTGAGAAAAATGGTGAAGTATTCAATACTTATTTTACCCGCTGTAAGAAAGAATCTTGCCAAATTTCAAGTTTTTSTCTATTGGTTAAATTTGAGACCTAAATAAATGCGTACCCATATGTGGAAACTTTTAGCTGAGTTTGTCAGAGTGACAAAAGTCAGAAATAATACCTGTTTTTACCTAATGGTTATTGCTAAATTTGCACAAAGGTTAAAGGTCACATTCAGTACATGAATGCTTAGATCCATGAGAGTTTGTAAAGTCTACGATTATTAATGTTAATAATATGAGAATGAGATTACACTGTTGATGGAAGGATAACTAGGCAACGGTTTTATGTACATTTAGTCACAAACGGTATATTTAATGTTTCTTCATAGTGTTAGTACCATCAGGGAAATACTTCATTATGCTCAAGAACCTGTACATAATAGCTGTTGGATGTGTTCAAGTGATGCTGTTTTTTGTTCCCACAGCTGCCACAGTCTGTTTCCCTGTTTATTCAAACATAAGAAGTTCAGATGATTCCACAAGGATCTCGGGCATGATTGTGCTAATCACCTGGCACACCTGATTTCCCGATTCATTTTCTCCATTCATCATGAACAAACATCGTGACAGCTTGCAATCTGTTTGTTTTGACTCGTCAAAAAAGAAACCAAAGGCATGTATCAACACGGAATAAATGCTACTGCAAGATGTCACCAGCTGCACATGATATGATGAATTACAGTCATATGTTAATCATTTGAAGTTGCAGTAATGGGCTGTTTACATGGCGTTCTATCACAAACCCTCTCGGACTGTTGAAGGCATGGATTGGTGAACAGGAAAGAGGAACGCTGTTGTTTTGAATACAAATGAACAGACTTTGTTGTTTTTGCTCCTTTTATTTGTTTTTTCACCAACTGAAAAACAACTAAAAATGCATTTACGGAGTAAAATGTGTCTTCAATGAAAGATTAACCGAGTTTGTTCAAGCAGCTATAATTGCTTTTGCCTAAATCTGCCGGCTTGTTGATGTTATTGTTGTTCAATTTTAAAAAAAGGCACTCATTCCCAAGACTCTCTTACAATAAAGCTATGGGGTTTTCATTCTTTGTCATACAAAGTATTTCTCTCTGACATGCATTCAAAATCCTGTAACAAATGCATGAGTGTGTGTGCATGCATGTGTTGAGGAAGCTTGGCCAAAGAGCAAACAGCAGTAGGTCCAGCAACAAGGTCAATAATAGCATAAGTACCTTTTTATTTCCCCAGCCACCCACAGTGTTAGATCCTGCAGTTTGTCCAGCAAACTTACTAATGGCTGGAAAAGCCTCATTGCTTCATTATCATCTTTCTGTTTGTTTGTTTGTTTTAATCTACAGGGGGATTAATGGGCAGGTATAAGCAGGTGCTTCAGTAATTAAATGAGAATTGTAGGCATGAAAACCCTTAAAGGAGACGTATGATGMTTTAAAATTATTATTTTTCTACATTCAGATCATTCAGTTGKGGTCTATATAAAGTGAAACTGCAGTGTTGTGGTCTGAATTCATCCTTATTGTAACTCCACAAGCCCCTCTTACGCCCCTTTTCTGAAGTGCGTCTTAGGTCAGCTCATTTTGAGGCCGTCTCTTTAATACAAATGAGGCGGTTCAAGCCAGTTTCAAACTCCAGTTTGASAGGGTCACTAATGGTGYAGRAACATTTCATTTAAAATATGTCAACAACAGAAGACTTGTCCATCCAGTCTTAAGCCGGGTACACACTGGAGGCGTTTCGAGCAGCCGAAGCAGCTAGTTTACATGCAAAGTCTATGGTGGACGCGCATTTAGGAGCAGCGTGGCACGTTCAGCCCATTTATTGCGGCGTGCAAGGTAGTGGTAGAGCATTTTCCGTGCATGAGGCGTGTCCAAAGCGCCCGCTGCTCGAGTTCAAAAAATCGAACTTTTGCTGCTCGACGCGATTCATCGATCAATCAGAGAGCATCGTTTTTCCACGTGACTGTTTCCTGAATGTTGCCCACTAACCTGAAACAGACAGAAGGAGCTCTTCAGCTGAAATTGACCATCTGCAGTTGGTGTTCTTGCAGGAGATATCAGCAGCGATGTGGGTCAGCAGCTCGTTAAACTGACCGCGGTGTTAAACTGGGCTCAGGACAAAAAAAATAGTTTGTCAGCTCGCAGCTCCTGGAGTGAAACTCACCAAACAGACCCTCTCTATGTTATCTGGTGAATTAATTATCTCGTGAATTAATTTGCTTGCTCTTAATAAATAAAACAAAGCCATTTTTTTTCATTTCATCTTTATTTCTTGTGCCATTAAGATAGACCAGAAAAAACAAAACAAAACAAGACCCTCCTCCCATTCGTCTAGTCTGTGTCCCGGTCTGAACGTAACGCGTCCATAAACGTGTTCGGTGTGGACCCAACTTTACAAGTTGGAGCCAGAGTGTGATCCAGAGCCAGAGGAGAATGAACACGACCAAATTGTAGATGGTAAGTCCAGACCTTATTTTGCAGTTCTATCACAAATAGTTTGGCATAACAGTTCAGAAAATGACATTGAAAATAGATAAAACTGAATGACCCAAACAGAATATAAAGATTACTAGAAGCACTCTGAGTGCAAACCTCCGCCAAGACCAATTCCCCCATCCTGTAAGAGTTAATGCACAAAAGCAGAGATGGAAACACATTTGATGAATAAGTTCTGACGTAGCGAACATTTAAGTAGGCAGTATGCACAGAATTTCTTCTCAGTGGAGTCCAATGTGAAAAAAAAAGTCAGACTGGTCACCCGACGTTATTCATCATCAAACTGGTGTCAGATTAAGTTCCTAAGTTTTCATCAGTCACATTTCACCATGTAAAACGTCTGTTTTATCCTCTTGTATGAGTTTGTAATGGTTTGACTCCCTTTATAAAGTGCTGCCTGGCTCCCCCCGTCTCCAAACTTTGAGGCCCGGCAGCTCTCTGTTTACAAGCCTAGTAGYGAGAAACTGTTTTGATTGGTTGTTTCGGAAATGTGGCGTGTTTGAGGAAATGGGAAAAATAGGTTTCATGGTGCAGTCACGCACTTCCTGGTCACAAAACGTTCTCTAAATGCGCATATTATGGCAAAAAATTATTCATTATTAAATAAAATAGATAAATGAAAAAGGGGAATASAGAAATTGATAATCTGAAAAATAAATAAATGTAAAAATGGGTTAATGAAAAAGGAAAATTGAAAAGTGGTTAAATGAAAAATAGATTAATGAAAAATGGGTAAATGGATAAAGG